>NC_142463.1:6123827-6275342 GCF_049115385.1 Moschus berezovskii
TGTCTTCATGCAGGGCTTCCCAGGTGGTTCAGTGGTTAAGAATCCACTGCCGATGGAGGGGACGCATGAGATGTGGGCTCAGTCCCTGAGTCACGGAGATCCTGCGGAGGAGGAGGTGACAGCCCATGGAGATCCTGCGGAGGAGGAGGTGACAGCCCACTGTAGTGTTATTGCTCGGGATAAGCCAGCGGACAGAGGAGGCTGCTGGGTTACAGTCCACGGGGGTCACAAAGGGTTGGGCACGACTGAGCGCACTTGCATGATGTCCTTATAAGAGGACACAGAGACAAGCACAGAGGGGAGACGATGGGGGTGAGGGGTGGGGGACAGAGATGTCCTTTATAAACCAAGGAGAGATGCCCTCCCAGAACCTTCCCTCCTGCCCCTTGGAAGAAACCAACTGTGCCGACACCTTGATTTCAGTGCTTCCTGACTCTGGAACTATGAATCCTAAACCCTGGTTTAAGCTATCCAGTGCAGGGGTCACTGTAATGGCAGCCCTGACAAACTAACACATAGGTTATCTCAAGATTTGAATTCCTAGAATCCATCATTCCCATACCTGAGCTGCAGAGCTATATTGCCTGCAGGACCCGGACCATCAGTCATATGAAAGGGAAAGAAAGCCTATGGACCGACCAGAGTTTACAGTCACAGGCTAAAGAATGTGCCTCTGCTGAGCAAAGCTGAGGGGGTTGGTGGTGGGAGACGCAGGCACAGTGGCTTTTTGGTCACACCCTCTGGTGACCAGCAAGGCTTGCTTCCCAGAGCTTGGTGTCCCAGGGTACATCCTCCAAGGGGATCCTTCTAACAGCAATTTCCTACTCTGACGGAGCATCAGAATCACTGGTGTTGTGTTAGTTGATTGGTTGTGTCCTACTCTTTGCGACCCCATGAACTGTAGCCCACCAGGCTCCTCTGTCCATGGGATTCTCCAGGCAAGAATATTAGACTATTGGGATTTCCATTACTAGGATTGCCATTTCCTCCTTCAGGGGATCATCCTGACCCAGGGATCGATCCTGGGTCTCCTGCATTGCAGACAGATTTTTTACTGCCTGAGAATCACTGGAGATCTCGTCAAAATGCAATCCCCAAGGCCAATCAGACCCCAGAGGTGGGGCTGGAGAGGGGCAAATATAGTCACCAAGAAGGTGGTGATGGTGAGCACAGCAGGGGCGTGTTCTACAGTGAACAAGGCTTAACCTCACTTCTGTCAAAGAAACTGCAACTCAAAAGTAGTGAGCTCTGAGGAGAGTCTCCATCTGCTGCAGGCTATTTTTGGAACTCTATGACTCTGTTAATTTGTTTAATCATTAATGTGGCATTTTATAAAACTGGCATGGTTCCTTTTCTCTCTGATTATGAAACACTGCTATTCCCCATGCATCCCTTCGTTCTTTGCTGAGCCAATTAACATAATTTATTCAATGTGGATCTAGATGGCACTGGAATGCATCACATCAGTACACATGCTGTGTTTTAAAATAAAATTTGCTTCAGTTTCAGTAATGAGAAGCAACACTGTGATACCTGGAGACTAGTCATTTAACCAGAAGGAGTGTTCTCACGTCACATGTTGGTTTTCTCACTTTCTAAATAGCAGCCATGGCAACAGAGCTGTGTTGTTCTAGACAAGATGAAGCAGAAGTTATAAAGCAGTACCTCCAAATTGATGTACCTGTGGTAAGAAGTGGAGAGAATTTGTTAGAAGATTCAGCCATGTTTTGGATGAAAATAAAGAAAATATCGGGTAAAGATGACAAAGAGCAAGATAGGAAATTATGCGTTTCCAAGTAAGGTGGGGCATGGGCCCCGAGGAGGGGACACGAAAAGGAAGCCAAACATTCAGGTTTGCATTCCGGTTCTAGAGGAAGTACAAGTTAACCTTATCACATTTTACCATTTATAAAAATCAGAGAGGGAGGGTTAAAGGAAGGAATGTTTGTGCCATTGTGTAGCTTAAGGCTCTCAGAGTAGTCGGCCTTGAATTTCAGTTTCATTTATAATTAAAAGAAATAAACCGCTCTTACAAGGGTATTACTTATTTTGGGAAATTGCTGAGAGTGATCCTTCATTAAAATCATATACTGTGTATATTTCCAATCTTCCAGAAATGTGCTGATAATTGCTGCCCCCCAGAACTTCACTGCTTAGCTGTGGTCTGTGTACCACCAGCCCTGACATCACCCGGGAGCAGGAAGAGACGCAGAGCCTGGTCCTCCCTGCACATGCCCTGGACCAGAGTTCACATGTGTGACAAGGCTTCCAGGCAGATTCCATGCACAGGAGAGCTGAGAAGCTCTGCCCCGGGCTACCGGGTGGCGGGGGATTAAGAAGGATTTTGTTGGCTCACAGAAAATTAGAAGTATTCCTGAGAATAAAATAAAATATAAATGTATGCATATATATAATAGAACATAGTATAATATAGTATAACATAACATAGCACAACATAGCATGCATATTCTCAGTTCAGTTCAGTTCAGTCGCTCAGTCGTGTCCGACTCTCCGCGACCCCATGAATCACAGCACGCCAGGCCTCCCTGTCCATCACCAACTCCCGGAGTACACTCAAACTCATGTCCACAGAGTCGGTGATGCCATCCAGCCATCTCATTCTCCGTCGTCCCCTTCTCCTCCCGCCCCCAACCTTTCCCAGCATCAGAGTCTTTTCCAGTGAGTCAACTCGTCGCATGAGGTGGCCAAAGTATTGCAGTTTCAGCTTTAGCATCAGTCCCTCCAATGAACATCCAGGATTGATTTCCTTTAGAATGGACTGGTTGGATCTCCTTGCAGTATAAGGAAATCTCAAGAGTCTTCTCCAACACCACAGTTCAAAAGCATCGATTCTTCGGCGATCAGCCTTCTTCACAGTCCAACTCTCACATCCATACATGACCACGGGAAAAACCATAGCCTTGACTAGACGGACCTTTGTTGGCAAAGTAATGTCTCTGCTTTTTAATATACTATCAAGGTTGGTCGTAACTTTTCTTCCAAGGAGCAAGTGTCTTTTAATTTCATGGCTGCAATCAGCATCTGCACTGATTTTGGAGCCCAAAAAAACAAAGTCTGACACTGTTTCCACTGTTTTTCCATCTATTTCCCATGAAGTAATGGGACCAGATGCCATGATCTTTGTTTTCTGAATGTTGAGCTTCAAGCCAACCTTTTCACTCTCCTCTTTCACTTTCATCAAGAGGCTTTTGAGTTCCTCTTCACTTTCTGCCATAAGGGTAGTGTCATCTGCATATCTGAGTTTATGGATATTTCTCCCAACAATCTTGATTCCAGCTTGTGCTTCTTCCAGCCCAGCGTTCCTCATGATGTACTCTGCATATAAGTTAAATAAGCAAGGTGACAATATACAACCTTGACGTACACCTTTTCCTATTTGGAACCAGTCTGTTGTTCCATGTCCAGTTCTAACTGTTGCTTCCTGACTTGCATACAGGTTTCTCAAGAGGCAGGTCAGGTGGTCTGGGATTCCCATCTCTTTCAGAATGTTCCACAGTTTATTGTGATCCACACAGTCAAAGGCTTTGGCATAGTCAATGAAGCAGAAATAGATGTTTTTCTGAAACTCTCTTGCTTTTTCGATGATCCAGAGGATGTTGGCAATTTGATCTCTGGTGCCTCTGCCTTTTCTAAAACCTGCTTGAATATCTGGGAGTTCACGGTTTACATACTGCTGAAGCCTGGCTTGGAGAATTTTGAGCATGACTTTACTAGTGTGTGAGATGAAAAAATAAATGAATTAAAAAATATATAACCCCCCCAAATTTTTTTTTAAAATTTAAAAAAGTAAAAGAAAAAAAGCATTCACCTTTGATAAAGCAAATGGATAACCCTCAGAAAACAGCAGCAAAATTTTTAGTTCTCTCTGAATCCCACATATAAACAGACATCTGGAAAGCAGAACTGAAGTGGATAGACAGCATTTATAGCAAAGCTAGGTGACAGGGTGTTCCAATGATCTCCCATACTGATGGGGACATATTACCAACAGCTACAAGTATCATCAGTGTCTATGGGAGTGAAGCAGAGTGAAGGAACAGGGTGTCTAATGGACCTTAGCAAAGAAGAACCCACTGAATAGCCAATGATGCTCACTGGAAAGCATGGCGGGCAGTTTGAGAAGAGTAGATTGAGCTAGAATCTTTCCCCTCCCCGGTGGCTCAGTGGGTAAGAATCTCCCTGCAATGCAGGAGACATGGGAGTTGCAGGTTCAATCTCTGGGTCAGGAAGATCCCCTGGAGGAGGAAAGTGACAACCCACCCCAGTATTCTTGCCTGAAGAATCCCATGGACAGAGGAACCTGGTGGGCTACAGCCCATGGGGTCACAAAGAGTCAGATAGGACCGAGCGACTGAGCACACACACCCTGCTGTAATAGTGGATAAACGCCTGAGCCCTTGAGGGGGTTCTGATGCAGTGATCAGCCTAGTTTCTGTGAGTGCTGGAAATGCAGCAGCCAGAGCCGCCTTTCAGTATAGGAACCCCACTGAGGGGAAACTGACAGTGCAATAAAAACTGAGCAAGATAAGGACATGTGGACGGAGGGGAAAGATCATTAAGATAAAAACAGGAGAGGGGAGCAAAAGCAGACAAATCTCAAAAAGCACTCTCTCTATATATGTATACACACACACACACTATATGATAAAAATCCTTAAAATTCAAGATAGCCAAAATTCACACAAAGTTGAGGAGTAGAAAAGCATAAGGTCAAATTCCATACAAAATTACTGTAATAAAAAGAAGAATTTAAGAAGCAGAATAACATCCTTGTATATGAAAAAAATATGCTCAACATAAACGGGTCAAAATTGTAGCACACATTTTCTAAATGAACACAGAGACATTAAGAAAATGACACATGATATAAATGAGAAAAACTCAGAAAGAAGTACGTGTTAAGTCACTTCAGTCGTGTCCAACTCTTTGCAACCCCATGGCTTCTCTGCCAGGCTTCTCTGTCCATGGGATTCTCCAGACAAGAATACTGGAGTGGGTTGCCATGCCCTCTTCCAGGGGATCTTCCTGACCCAGGGATCGATCCCGTGTCTCCTGCATTGGCAGGTTGGTTCTTTACCACTAGTGCCAACTGGGAATGAGGTGACATAACAAAATAATTAGAAATAAGATGGCAAATCATTTTATTTTGAAGATGAAACTGGAAAGAAATCGAAAGCAAATAAATACAGCCAGCAGTGCCTTCAGAGAAATGGAAAATGGAAAATACTTTCAGTCACAATGAAATGAAGAGGGAGATAGAAAATATTGGAGAGAAAGTGGCCAATACTGACAGGAAAAGAGGATCTAAACTAGAGGTCTACAGAGAAGAGGGGCAACACTTATTAATAGTATCAACAATTCCACTTCAAGAAAGATTTCTTGAAATTAAAAATATATATACTTGAAGCAATGTGTTAGAAAAACTCTCTGTGGGCTGAGACTATCAATACAGAACAATCAACACTTGCTACTAAATGACTGGTTTTTAAAGAAAGGAAAGAAGAAACTCTCCAGGTAATGAGGCAAAGGGAGGAGTTCGCATAGAGGGAAAGAAAATTCCATGTTTATTAGAATTTTCTACTTAATTGTGTTGTACACAAAGAAAAGGGAGTGATGTATTTAGTATACTCAGGGAAAGCAAATAGGCTGTCAAATATAAAGGCCAGAGGCAAGTGTTATGAAAAAGGATGATGACTGTCATGAGCCCTTTCCAAAAAGGCCACTAAAGAATGACTTTCAAAGGACCTAAGTCATTGTCATAAGACTGGTGGTGAGCATGGATTATCTCCATGCTTCTGGGACTAAGGTTAAAAGGGAGAGGATACGGGCTTCCCTGTGGCTCAGTGTGTAAAGAATCTGCCTGCAATGCAAGAGACCCAGGTTCAACTCCTGGGTCAGGAAGATCCCTTGGAGGAGGAAATGGCAACCCACTGCAGTATTCTTGCCTGGGAAATCCATGGACAGAGGAGCCTGCCGAGCTAGAGTTCATGGGGTGGCGAGAGTCAGACTTGACTTAGCAACTAGACCACCACCGTGGTGTGCAGGTCTGTGTGGTCTGACAGCTAAGATCCAGCACAACCCCTGAGAAGTGGTGGGAGGTGGGGAGGTATATTCTGTTGTCTCACCCTTCTTGCTGGCGATGCTCGTAGTAGAGTTCTGGGAAGTGTACATACGGATAGAGCCTGGGGGCGATTATGAGATAGTCTATGATCCCCTGTGCCTCTGAGACTGTGGATTCTTAATTTTTAAGTTTTTATTTATTTATTTTCTCATGGCTGCATTGGGTCCTCTTTGCTTTGCCTGGGCTTTCTCTGGTTGTGGTGCGTGGGCTTCTCACTGCGTGGGCTTCTCTTGCTGCAGAGCACGGGCTCCAGGTGCTCAAGCTCAGTGCTTGTGGCACATGGGCTCAGTTGCTCCTCAGTATGTGGGATCTTCCGGGACCCGGTATCAAACCCATGTCTCGTGCATTGGCAGGTGTATTCTTACCTACTGAGGCACTAGGGAAGCCCCCAGACTATGGATTCTCAATATAGGAAACAGGATATAAGGGTGTAATATAAAAGAGATAAACCCTTTAGTCCTGATTTTGAATTTAAAATATTAGTGTAGCAACTTCTCTGGTGGTCCAGGGGTTAGGACTCCAGGCTGCCTCTGCAGGGGGCATAGGTTCAATCTCTGGTTGGGGAATTAAGATTCTGCATGCCATGGGATGTGGCCAAAAAATAAATAAAAATTGATGCAAAAAATTCATGATAAACAACAAAAGTTAAAATATCAGTATGGGCTCAAGAGGCATGGGTGTGCACGTGCACAGGTGCGTGCACACCCCCCCACACACACCCACACACACACATGCACACACACACACACACACACTCTCCAGACTGAGAAACTATAGGTCTAAAAGCCTGAGTTCTTTTTCAGATACATTGTAAGCAAGAGAAAAATTGGCAGAGATAACTGTTAATGGAAAGACTTACCAAGCTTTAAATAATAGGTAAGGCTAAAACTGTAGTGGAAAAGCTGGCTTAAAACTCAACATTCAAAAAACAAACATCCAGTCCCATAATTTCATGTCAAATAGATGGGAAAACAATGGAAACAGTGGCAAACTTTATTTCCTTGGACTCCAAAATCACGGTGGATGGTGACTGCAGCCATGAATTTAAAAGATGCTTATTCCTTGGAAGAAAAGCTATGACAAGCCTAGACAGCATATTAAAAAGTAGAGCCATCGCTTTGCCTACAAAGGTCCGTATAGCCAAAACTATGGTTTTTCCGGTAGTCATGTATGGATGTGAGAGCTGGACAATAAAAAAGGCTGAGCCAAAAAAGGCCAAAGAACTGATGCCTTTGAAATGTGGTGCTAGAGAAGACTCTTGAGAGTCCCTCAGACTGCAAGGAGATCCAACCAGTCCATCCTAAAGGAAATCAGTCCTGAATATTCACTGGAGGGACTGATGCTGAAGCTGAAACTCCAATACTTTGGCCACCTGATGTGAAGAACTGACTCATTGGAAAAGACCCTGATGCTGGGAAAAATTGAAGTGAGGAGGAGAAGGGGATGACAGAGGATGAGATGGTTGGACCTAATGGACATGAGTTTGGACATGAGCAAACTCTGGGAGACAGTGAAGGACAGGGAGGCCTGGACTGCTGCAGTCCATGGAGTCGCAAAGAGTTGGACACAACTTAGTGACTGAACAACAGCACAACTGTAGTGACTGAACCATACACATCTGGCTGGTAAAATTATAACGAAATGCAAAGAAGTTTTTATGACCGAAGCTAGGGTAGCCGTCATTTTGGCAGGAGCACTGTCAGGAAGCAACAGTTAGAACTGGACATGGAACAACAGACTGGTTCCAAATAGGAAAAGGAGTACGTCAAGGCTGTATATTGTCACCCTGCTTATTTAACTTATATGCAGAGTACATCATGAGGAACGCTGGGCTGGAAGAAGCACAGGGTGTAATCAAGATTGCTGGGAGAAATATCAAGAACCTCAGATATGCAGATGACACCACCCTTATGGCAGAAAGTGAAGAGGAACTAAAAAACCTCTTGATGAAAGTTAAAGAGGGGAGTGAAAAAGTTGGCTTAAAGCTCAACATTCAGAAAACTAAAATCATGGCATCTGGTCCCATCACTTCATGGCAGATAGATGGGGAAACAGTGGAAACAGTGGATGACTTTTTTGTTTTTGGACTCAAAAATCACTGCAGATGGTGATTGCAGTCATGAAATTAAAAGACACTTACTCCTTGGAAGGAAAGTTAAGACCAACCTAGATAGCATATTAAAGCTCAGAGACATTACTTTGCCAACAAAGGTCCATCTAGTCAAGGCTATGGTTTTTCCAGTGGTCATGTATGGATGTGAGAGTTGGACTGTGAAGAAAGCTGATCGCCGAAGAATTGATGCTTTTGAACTGTGGTGCTGGAGAAGACTCTTGAGAGTCCCTTGGACTGCAAGGAGATCCAACCAGTCCATTCTAAAGGAGATCAGTCCTGGGTGTTCATTGGAAGGACTGATGTTGAAGCTGAAACTCCAATACTTTGGCCACCTGATGCAAAGAGCTGATTCATTTGAAAAGACCCTGATGCTGGGAAAGATTGAGGGCAGGAGGAGAAGGGGCAACAGAGGATGAGATGGTTGGATGGCATCACCGACTCAATGGACATGGGTTTGGGTGAACTCTGGGAGTTGGTGATGGACAGGGAGGCCTGGAGTGCTGCAGTTTATGGGGTTGCAGAGTCGGACACGACTGAGCGACTGAAGTGAACTGAACTGGAACGTGGGAGGATGCTGTGTGATCCAGGGGAGACTTGAGTGGGGAATGCGGTGGCTACAAATTTCTATGTCTTGACCTGCCAGCGATTACAAGGTTCATCATAAAATAATTCACTATATCACACATTGGCTTTGTGGGAGTTCCTGCATCTTGTGTTTTATTCTGCAGTGGAAGGGAAAAAGGTGAGTACAAGCAATGAATGTTCCCTGAATGGTTAATCCTATTAACACTCATGCATGGCTGAAGTGGTAAATAATCCACCTGCCAGTGTTCAATCCCTGGGGTCAGGAAGATCCCCTGGGGGAGGAAATGGCAACCCGCTCCATTACTCTTGTCTAGGAAATACCATAGACAGAGGAGCTTGGTGAGCTACAGTCCAGAGGGTCGCAAAGAGTCAGGCACGACTGAGCGATTGAGGACAAGTGTGAAGTATTGGCCAAAAAGCTTCCCCGGCTTTTGGTATGATGTTATGAAAAAATCCAAAGGAACTTTTGGGCCCATATTTCAGGGCAGGGGCACTGCATGGTACAAACAGTTCTGGTAAGATAAGCTCTGACACCTTATCTCCATTCTGCAAGAGTCTTTGCTCTTTGGGTGACCTTGGGCCACTGGAAACAGCAGTTTATCGCAAGTGAAGTGTGTCCAGCCACACTAATGCATAATTTACCGGAACCCAGAGAGGCTCCGGTGAGAAAATGAATGTGCAGGTTCTCTATAAACTGCAAACCACGCTGCAAACACTCGTTCTCATGACTGCCCTAAGATCCAGAACAGCGAGTTCCGCACAGCAATTATGTTTCTGGCACTTTGCCCTGGCTGGTACCGCCCTCTCCCCCAGCCCTCTCACGAATGTCTGAAATAGGGGACATGTATATTACCACTCTCAGAAAAGGCCAGCTGGACAGATATTTAATCATGAGGCTCTCTGCCTTCATAGAAGCTTTAAGGGAGTGGAAGTTCATGAAAACTAACATTTCCTGGCCTGCCGCCACTCCTATCTATAAATCACCAAATATTTATCAACTTTCCTCTTGGCCCCAGGCCCCGATTAAGTGTTCTTGAGTCCATCAGTGGGGGAAAAATACCTTTCCTTGGTCTCGAAGACACTATATTTTAGCAAGAGCAGAAAGAGAGCCCATTAAATACATAAAGTATATAGAATATTTGAAGATGGTAGGACTATTTGTTGTTGTTCAGCTGCTAAGTCATGTCCGACTCTTTGCATGTCCGTGAACTGCAGCATGTCAGGCTTCCCTATCTTTCACTATCTCGTAGAGTTTGTGCAAATTCATGTTCACTGAGTCAGTGATGCCATCCAACCATCTCATCCTCTATCGTCCCCTTCTTCTCCTGCCCTCAATCTTTCCCAGCATCAGGGTCTTTTCCAATGAGTCAGCTGTTCGCATCAGGTGCCCAAAGGATTGGAGCTTGCAGAAAAGAGGAAAAGTAGATTAGAGCTAAGTGAAGTGAAATGAAGTCTCTCAGTTGTGTCTGACTCTTTGCAACCCCATGGACTAGCCCACCAGGCTCCTCTGTCCATGGACTTTTTCAGGCAAGAGTACTGGAGTGGGTTGCCGTTTCCTTCTCCAGGGGATCTTCCTAACCCAGGGATCGAACCTGGGTCTCCTACATTGCAGGCAGACGCTTTACCATTTGAGCCACCAAAAGGATTAGGAAAGCGGGGGGATGGGAGAGGGCTGCAGTTTTGTTCTGGGTGGGCAGGTTGGCTTGATTGAGCAGTGACATTTGAGAAGAGACATGAAGAAGGTGAGGGCCTGAGCCATGTGGGTATCTTGGGGGAGTCACATTCCAGGCAGAGAAAACAACCAGTGCAAAGGTCCTGTGGCCGGCACCTGCGTGGCTTGTCTAAGAGACAGCAGGGAGGCCAGTGTGGATGGAGTGAAGCGAGTGTGGGGGAGCAGAAGGAGAAGGGGTCAGGGAGAAGGGAGTCAGGGTGGCAAGGGCTCGCAAAGGTGCTGAAAAGACTTAAGGTCTTGGATTTTCTCTAAGGAAGATAGGGAGTCATGCAGGGTGATGAGCAGAGGAGAGATCTAGGTTTTTAAAGGGTCTGTCTGGATACTGTGATGAGAGTATTCTAGGGGGCCACAGAAGAAGCAGGGGCACAGGTTGGGGGCAAGGGACGAAGAGGATTAGGATGGGCATCACTGGGGTGGGCAGGGTTGTCTGGGGCTCCCCCTTAAGCCCCAAAGAGAAGTAAAGGCATCTCAGGGACACTGGGAGCAGGGATCCAGAAAGGGGTGAGCAAAATTAGGGTCTACAAACACACACACACACGCACACTTTTGAATGAAGCTCTAGGAAAGCAGAGGTGATTTTATTTTACTCTAGAACACACAGCAGAGCGTGTAGTACATGCTTAAGAAATGTTTGTGGAATGATGGGTTTAGTAAATGAAAATCTAGCCCAGTTTTCAAAGCAACAACAGCAAGTAAAGACATCTGGCGACCCTGGGTCTTGCCTCCCTGGCGAGGCTGTGGTCTTTTCTCCCATGGGCTGTGGTCTTCTTGGCCCATCACTCAGAAGCAGCAGTCGTGGCTTCTCCTTCGGTTCTGACGTGCATAGGAAATCCGCTTCTCAATCAGGCTTTTCTGGGTGCGACTGGCTCCCTGAGTCATCCCCTCGAAGCAACAGAAGCTCCTTTACTTTGGGCAGCTTTGCCTTTCCATGCAGCATCTCCCTTCTTTCTTGCTCTCTGGATTTCCCTTTTGTAATCAAGATGAGCTTCCCTGGTGGCTCAGAGGTTAAAGCATCTGCTTCCAATGCGGGAGACCCGGGTTCGATCCCTGGGTCGGGAAAATCTCCTGGAGAAAGAAATGGTAACCCACTCCAGTATTCTTGCCTGGAGAATCCCATGGACGGAGAAGCCTGGTAGGCTACAGTCCATGGAGTCTCAAAGAGTCGGACACGACTGAGCGACTGAACGGAACGGAATCAGAAGGATGGAGCTGGCAGTCTCTGGAAGCCTTTTGCTTGGTTAGTTTGCTGATGCTGAACTTCACGTGCACACATGTGTACACACCCATGATGAATTCCTGTGCTGTCCTGTACCTCTAATTGTTACAAGCCCCAGCAAGATGGTTAGCTAATTAGAGAAGATCTTAATTATGGCTGCAGACAGTATGATTGTACTGTAATCCCTCCCCAGCCGTAAACCCTTCCAAAGGTAAAGGCTAATATTAGTGGATTTACTTGGGTTTTTACATCAAGCTTATGATAAATCCTGCTGTTGTTTTTCAGTCGCTAACTTGTATCTGACTCTAGCACCCCTGGCTGCTTTGGCCTCCACTGTCTCCTGGAGTTTGCTCAAATTCATGTCCACTGAGTTGGTGATACCATCCAACCATCTCATCCTCTGTCACCCCCTTCTCTTCCTGCCTTCAATCTTTCACAACATCAGGGTCTTTCCCAATGAGGCAGCTCGTCTCATCAGGTGGCCAAAGTACTGGAGCTTCAGCTTCAGCCTCAGTCCTTCGAATGAATATTCAGGACCAGTTTCCTTTAGGATTGACTGGTTGGATCTCCTTGCAGTCCAAGGGACTCTCAAGAGTCTTCTCCAACACCACCGTTCAAAAACATCAATTCTTTGGTGCTCAGCCTTCTTTATAGTCCAACTCTCACATCCATACATGACCACTGGGAAAACCAAAGCTTTGACTATACAGACCTTTGTAGGCAAAGTAATGTCTCTGCTTTTCAATATGCTGTCCTGAGCCAATATCTAAGTGGGCCACTGTGAGACTTCTATGAAACATTTTATATTTGCCTATCTTTCATTACACATTTTTCAAAGTGCTCCTTAAGTCTCAGAAGAATGCATCACCTTCTTTTTGAGATGCACAGTACAATTTGGTGCTTTTACTTCACTTTTTTACTTTCATAGCCTGCCAATTTAGTCATGTAAAATGTTAAAAATTATACATTTACTCAAGTTTGGATAAAGATGAATTACGATGTCTATATTCATGCCTCAAATTAGGGGGTGGCAAAAATTTCTCAAAGTTGTCAGGCTTAGGGTTTTGAAATGAAAATATTGTCTTTAGAAATTAAGTTTACTGACTTTTAAAGAAGGTATGAGATTTTTATGATATAAATTCAAAGATGAGAGAGGTGTTGTGGGAAGAGGATATCTCCCTTTAAACCCAGCATCTTTTCCCAGATTTCTGTACAATTTCTAGAGACAGATTAAATATATAAAGGCAAGTGTGTGAGGTAACTGACACTTCATGGTGGGTCTGTCCAAGGTGAGAGCAACAGTGTTTCTAGGTACTTTGCTGTTACTGTGGCTGTTTAGTCTCTAAGTCGTGTCCGACTCTTCCGTAACCCTGTGGACTCTGGCTCGCCAGGTTCCTCTGTCCATGGAATTTTTCAGGCAAGAGTACTGGAGCAGGTTGCCATTTCCTCCTCCAGGGGGTCTTCCCATTTCAGGGACCAAGCCTGTGTCTCCTGCATTGGCAGGCAGATTCTTTACCATTGAGCCACCTGGGAAGCCCTGCTGGGTACTTATTTGATGTCAAATGAAGGCATAAGTTATAATTCATAAAATAAAGAGAAGGAAACCCAAGATGACACAAGGCCGGCTATATGAGCAGCATCATGAAGGTACATTGATATTTATTTTATTCAGATGCTATTTTTAAAAAAATGTTTGTCTTAATGATCATTTATAAAACAGCACAATGGTCTGGATGAAAACATGAATACCACAGACATCTTTTCTTCCCCAAATGATTTGGGAAAAATAATATATGTTCCAATAGAAAAAATACGTATGTATGTTATATATACATATATTACATACGCATGCATATTGTATACATATATGTGTGTATATGAAAGTCTTAGTCACTCACTCTGGACCCAAGGATTGAACCTGGGTTTTCTGCATTGCAGGCAGATTCTTTACCGTCTGAGCCACCAGGGAAGCCCCATATGTGTGTGTATATATATATATACATCACTTTGCTGTATACCTGAAACTAATCCAATATTGTAAATCAACAGTGCTTCAATAAAAATGTATCCAAATAACTAAATAAGAATAAAAACAAGTATAATTTACTGAGTGCTTAATAGTTATCAGCACTCTATCTGTGTTGCTGTATTTGAACCCACAGCTAACCTTCTGAGGCCGACTGTGTATAATCAACCCTGTTTTCTAGATGGGGAACTGACCTCAGTCAGAGAGGGACCCTGATCACAGGTTTCTCAGCTGAGAATCAGGTGACCAGCCCGGGAGCTTTGGGCTCCTTCTCCACCATGCCATGCTGCCTAGGAAGTGGTAGAAATTCTCTTCTGATGGAGCATATCCGAGGTTTTGGAGTTCATACTTCACAAGGCTACTTTCCTTTAAAGCAAGGAGACTCATTTAGTTTCAGACCTATGGCTGAGGAAAGAATTGTAGAAGCACTCTGCAAAGCGAGAGGCCAGGGTGCTTTCACTGTGAAAGATTATTGCCATCACTCCTAAGTCCTTCACTTTCTCTTCTCACTTATTTCCATATTAGCATGTGCCAAATCAGTCTTGGGTTGTTTGGAAAGTAAAATTGAATTCTCAACTCTCCAATGAGCATATTCATTGACCTTGAGGAGGGTGCTCATTGTAAGAATGAAACGGAGGTAGAAGAGAACTTCAAGGTGATGGAGTTCTAGAATGGCCAGGAGAGTCTGTCCCTCTCACTTGGCAGTGGCTGCAGACAGGATGGGTGAGCATCCCTTAATACCTTAGGATGCTACCTCTGTGCAAGGACACTCTCCCACATAAACGATTCAGTGATCCAAGCCAGAAAATTGATGTTGCTACATTTATACCATCTCACTCTCCAGATACTAATGGCCCCAACAAAGTCTTTCATGGGTCAGAAACCAATCCAGGGTCACACACGGAATTGGGTCTTGTGCCTCTTCACTTTCTCCATTCCAGTCCATCTTTGCCTGATCTCGACATTCTTAAAGTCCAGGCTTGTTATTTGTACTGCTGCTGCTGCTGCTAAGTTGCTTCAGTCGTGTCCGACTCTGTGCGACCCCGTAGATGGCAGCCCACCAGGCTCCCCCATCCCTGGGATTCTCCAGGCAAGAACACTGGAGTGGGTTGCCATTTCCTTCTCCAATGCATGAAAGTGAAAAGTGAAAGTGAAGTCACTCAGTCCTGTCCGACTATTAGCGACCCCGTGGACTGCAGCCCACCAGGCTCCTCCGTCCATGGGATTCTCCAGGCAAGAGTACTGGAGTGGGGTGCCATCACCTTCTCCTCATATTTGCACAATTCTCTCAATTTATGTTTGCTTCATGTTACCTCGTGATTTGATTCAGGTGATGCGTTTTGGGCAGAAATCTCACAGAAGTGATTCTGTGTCCTTCTCAGGGCCTCCAATTAGGAGGCACGTGCTGGCAGTTTGTACCGTTGCTGGGGATGTTAACGTTCCTTACCGCCTGATTAAGCTGATGTCTGTCAGGTTTCTCTGCTGAATAGTTAATAAATTGTTGTTGTCATGTCCATCTCTTTTTTGACTCCATGGACTGTAGCCTGCCATGTTCCTCTGTCCATGGGATTTCCCAGGCAAGAATACTGGAGCGGGTCACCATTTCCTACTCCCGGGGATTTTCCTGACCCAAGGATCGAACCAGCATCTCCTGCATTGGCAGGTGGATTCTTTACCACTCAGCCACTGGGGAAGCCCCTAGTTAATAAATATGTATGATGAACGTGTTGATTAATAAGTAACCAATAAATATTCGGTGGAAGATATTTTGAGACAATGTAAATATCTTATTCCTCATCAGACTGTATTTCTCCAGATTTAGCATCTATTGATGCTTTTTGCCTGAATCAATTATTACTATCTTGGTTACCAGCAATTTTCTAATTCTATGATTTCTTTTGGATTTCTTAGTTGGCATTCTACTGTAAGAGAGCGCTTCTCTTTCTCTTTTATTAATGAAGTAATTAATCACTAAATAACGTAATAGATTTCTCTTTTACTCAAAGAGTGTGAATTTATTACTTTATTTTTTACTTTTGCTCACATTGTCTCCCATTTGGCCAATGAATATCCCCTCAAAGTAGCTCTTTTTTTTTTTTTGACATAAACCCATCACTCCTTAAGCACTTCCATGTTTTTTTGGCACAATAAGATATTTCAGACTTACATTTCCCCAACCGTGGTCCTGGAATTAACACTTTTCAATTGTCTTTCAGTTAATTCTTGGGTGTGCTGTGCTTAGCCGCTCAGTTGTGTCCAACTCTTTGAGAACCCCTGGACTGTAGCATGCCAGGCTTCCCTGTCCGTCGCTATCTCCTGGAGTTTGCTCAAATCATTGAGTCGATGATGCCATCCAACCATCTCATCCTCTGTCCCCCCTTTCTCCACCTGCCCTCTATCCGTCTGTTATCAATTACACATTCTAGTTTATTTTTTAATATTTTCTTGGACTATCTTTTGTTTTTAACATTTTACTTTCAATCTTTTGGTAGCCATGTAATTTAGTGCGTCTCTTCCCTGGTGGCTCAGTGGTAAAGTATCGCCTGCCAATGCAGGAGCTGTAGGTTTGATCCTTGGGTTGGGAAGATCCCTGGGTTAGGAGGAAGGAATTGGCAACCCACTCTGGTATTCTTGCCTAGGAAAACCCATGTATAGAGGAGCCTGGTGGACTACAGTCCGTGGGTTCACCAAAGAGTCAGACTCGACTTTGTGACTAAACAACAACTTAGAAAAAGAGGTAGCTGGCTTAAAAGAATATGATCTAAAAATATAATTTTCTTTAAATCTGATGTATCCAACCCTCTTCTCAGATTTTAGGAACTGATATAATTGGATTAACTTCTAACATCTTCATTTGTACTTATCTTTGTTCAGATATTTCTGTTTTCCCCTTCCTTTCTTGCTTTGAACTTTCACTGAATAGTTTTTCTTATTTCGTTTCTACCCCTTTGGTAGCTTGTTAGTTTTACAGTTTATTTCTCTTCTATTTGTGTTAACTCTAGAAATTAATCTTAGTGTGAATATCTACTATTTCAAAATCTTGATCACTATAAAGGCATTGTGTATATATGCATGCTAAATTGCTTTAGTCGTGTCCAGCTCTGTGCAGCCCTACAGACTGCAGCCTGCCAGGCTCCTCTGCCCATGGGATTCTCCAAGCGAGGATACTGGAGTGGGTTGCTATGCCCTCCTCCAGGGGATCTTCCTGACCCAGGGATCTTCTCTTATGTCTCCTGCATTGGTAGGAGGGTTCCTTATCACTAGTGCTACCTGGGAAGCCCTTAATGGCTTTAGAAAAGTTCAACTCTAGCTATTCCCCTCACAAACAAAAAACTATGAATTTGAGTTCTGTCTTTGAAAAACTTTTAATCCCCTAAGAAATTAATACTCTTTTATCAGTCAGTTTTGTTTAGATTCGTCCACATATTTGTCAGTAACTTTGCTTATAAATTTTTTCATTTCACACCATCAGCATGCAATTACTTTCTCTCCAGTTGAAGTACATTTGTTATTTTCTCACCTAGTAAAGTTTTGTTGTTAGTAAACTTTCCCAGTTTTTCATTACCTGCAAATGACCTTTACTGTCCTCCTTCTTGAAAGCTGTCTTTTTCTTTTCACAGGATATAACGTTTTATTTACTGTTACTTTTCTCAGTTTATTGAAGATATCATTCTACTGCCTTCTAGCTATTTTTTATTATTATTTCTATTGGGAAATCAACGGTCACCCCAATTTGTCATTCTTTTGAAGGCACTTGGCTTTTATTTCTTTGTCTTTGGTGAACTGAAAAGTACACTGTGATTTGTTAAGTGTGGATTTCTTATGCATCCTGGTTTGGAACTCAGTTATTATACTTTCAAATATGGTAAACCTCTCTTCTTTTTTCTTTACAGAACTGGGATTACCTGCATGTTTAATTTTTTCACTGCATCTTCTCTGTTTCTTAACTTCTCTTTCCCATTTCTTAGTGTTACTACTCTGGAGATTTCTTCCAGTCTATCTTTTAGTTCACTAATTCTCTTTTAAGCTGCGTCTAATTGAAGCTTCAGTTTGAATTATTGTCATTTTATTTACATAAGTTTAACTTTGCTTTCTAAATCACCTTGTTCATATTTTAGCCTCTTATACTTAATTCATATCTTTAATTTCTTTCATTTCCTTAAATTTGTTAAACTATTGATTTGTTTGCACTTCTATACCTATAGTTTAATTAAACTCTGCAAAGTCATGGTAGGAAAACTTCTTGTTATGCACAAGATTTATAAGACTAGAGAAAAGTGCCGTGAGGAGTATCAGCTTTTTGCCTGAAGGAAAAACGTTATGCTCATTTCCTAGTCATATAAATGTAAGGCAAATTTGTGAATTTATTCATCTCTTTTCTATTCACATTCATAAACTACTGATTTTATCCACTATGTCAGATGATTCAGTGGCTGAAGTCTTTGCAGGTCTGACTCAGCTGGTTGAGAATTCTGCTTTCTCTTTGTTTACTTTTGTGTTTTGTGATATTTGAAAGTGAGCTCCTTCCTTGAAACTTTATTTTTAGGAGTCCCTTGAGACCTGGCAAATGGTGAATGAACTGGAACAGACTTGCACATGCTTCTGCAGATGCGGGAGGGGGCTACCAACTTTAAGTCACTTTAATCTTACGTCTCAGCCTAAGGGTTTTCAGACCATCCAGGTGGTGAAGTTTAGACTGATCTGCCAGTTTCCTTCTGTAATGGCCATACATCATGCAAAACTCCAAAATTCTCCCCTGCTCCTCTTTTTCCAGGAGGTAGCAGCCATGCTTTTTTGTGCCCAAACTATAATAAGGGTTTTACATATCTTGTCTCATGTAATCTTCACCAATAGTTCTACAAAATAGGTACTATCATATACCATGACCTTGGTCATGATCTACTACCATCATTATTGCTATTATTTTATTTATAAGGAAACTGAGCCTCAAAGGAGGACAAGTAAATTACTCATGGCCAGGCATTTAAACCAGGAGTAGAACCCTGGCAATCTAACTTCAAGAGAGGGCCTGCATTCTTGATTTATATGTGGTTCCTATTTGGTCAGCCTTCCATCTCCCTAAGCCTCCACTCCTTCCTGTCCATCCTGTTTCCTGAATGAGCTTCCCACCTACCCTCCTAAATCTCTGTTTTTCTCAGTGAGCCATTTATCAAGCACCTTTTTGGTGAAAGCCAGTTCTGGTCACCCTTGATTGTAGAACTAGGAAGGGGCATGGTGGTCTTCCGCTCCTGACAATTCTTTTATTATTTCTTTCTTTAGTTTTGGCTTTGCTGGGTGTTTGTTGCTGCACAGGCTTTCTCTGGTTGCAGCAAGTCAGGGTTACCCTCTAGTCGTGGCACACAGGCTTCTTGTTGCCGTGGTTTCCCTTGTTGTGGAGCACAGGCCCTAGGGCATGCAGACTTCAGTAGCTGTGGCTCCCAGGTTCTGAAGCGCAGGCTCAGTAGCTATGGCTCCCAGGCTTAACTATGTGGGGTCTTTCTGGATCAGGGATCAAACCCGTGTGTCCTGCATGGGCAAGCGGATTCTTAACCACTAGACCACCGGGGAAGCCCTCTCCTGACCATTCTTGTCCACACGCTCTTACATTACTCGACAACTCCTGCTCCAGTCCGCGCACACTCAGTTCGCTTACCTCTTCCCACTCCTTGGTGTAATCTCTAAAACCTCAGTGTGCCCCTTATTCTGCTCAGATAATTTGACATCAGCTTTACAGTGCATGTGTGCTCAATTGCTCAGTCGTGTCCAACTCTTTGCAATCTTATGGACTGTAGGGTTCTCTGTAGAGTCTTCCAGGCTCCTCTGTCCATGGAATTTTCCTGGCAAGAATACTGGAGTGGGTTGCCCTTTCCTCCTCCACGGGATCTTCCCAACCGAGGGTTTGAACCTGCACCTCTTTTGTCTCCTGCATTGGCAGGCAGGTTCCTTACCACTAGCACCATGCAGTATCACCACACAGTTGAAGTCCCTATTATTAAACTGGGTGCATTTTCATTTTTACAGTGCTTCCATGTCCCAGCCGTCTTCTTCATCTTCCTCTTCTTTTAATTCTTCTCTTCCTCTCCTCTTTCCCCTCCTCCTCCTTCTTCTTCCTCTTCCGTACCTCTGAGGACCTTGTTTTCAATATTCACAAGACCAAACTAAAACTCTTTGTCCTAAATTTAAGTCCATCACATTCTAGACCTCCATTTTTCTGTATCTCTCTATTTCAGGACAAGGTCCGGTTATACCCTCTGTTGGCCAGTCCATGAATATGCTTATATACTTTGCTTCCTTCTTATGATCAGATTGTGTGATTGAGATAATTGACCAGCCTTCATTATAGGTGAAGTCGGTGTTAAACTCCCACCTATAGCTTAAGACCCTCTGATGAGAAGAGCGTCCTTGGGAGCCCTCTGAGAACGCAGTTACAGGGACAGCTTCCTGACTAACAAGTCCACTAGAAAATCCCAGTGACCGTTCTTTAGAGTCTACATTTTCTGCCATGACATATACTCCCTGAGCTTCCATCTTCACCAACCTTGTTGTTGATACTCACACATCATTTCTCTCAGGACACACAATATACAAAGAATAAATAACAGGATGGAATGAGAAAGAGAGTGAGGGAGCTCAACACTGACGTGAGAGGCCAAGAGCAGAGCAGAATGGCAAAGAAGCAAGACACTAACCCCATTGTCCGTTAGCAGTGCCTGAGGATTTCGTCTGCACTGTTCTCCTAAACAGAGACAGCTTAAAAAGCAAGGCCTTAGCCCTGGAATAAATTGGAAATATGATGCAGTTAACTCGGGTTTACAGATGTAACTCAACATAGGTTTCAGAGATAAATTGATGTTGCTTTTGCAAGAAGCAAATGTCACCTACCTGGGGTAAACCAAACAGAACACAGTGAACATTTTCTCCTTGGCCTTTCCCTGTGTTAGTTGAAATCTTCATGCAGTAAGAGGTGTTGCTCTAACTTGAGCCCAATAATCAGAAATGTGCTTGAAGTGAGCTACAGTAGTCTCCAGAAAGCCTGGAACCAAATAACAAGTGGTGCATTCCTGTTTAGTAGGAATGATCATTTGTGTTATTTTTACATTGAGAACACAATATTTCTATTAAAAGATGAGGTCTGTTTAGGAACATTATAAAATAAATAGAGAAGAGAACAAGAACTATTAAAAATTGGGAAACAATCTGCCAACATAAAATACAGAAAGAATAAAAGAATTTATGAGCCTACTTTAAACAAACTTTGTTACTGTAGGGCTTCCATTGTGACTCAGCTGATAAAGAATCTGCCTGCAATGCAGAAGACCTGGTTCAATCCCTGGGTTGGGAAGATCCCCTAGAGAAGGGGACGGCTACCCACTCCAGTATCTGGCCTGGAGAATTCCATGAACTGTATAGTCCCTGGGGTCTCAAAGAGTTGGACACAACTGAACGACTTTTACTTTCACTTGTTGCTGTAGAGAATCATTTTTAGTTCAGTATTACTAATGCAATCCAATTATGAATGATGGGAAAACTGTCAGACACAGAACAATCTCAATAGTTGAAATGCTGTGCCATAACCAGTGTGAACTCAGCTTTTGTTTATTTCACCTAGCAGAGCAGCTGGTTTTTTCACACAACTTCTGAATCAGCCAAACACATCCTCCCTGAAACCAGGTGCTGTCCTGGTCGAGGATTCATAATGGTATTAGAGGGATCTGAGGTGGTTGTCAGTCATGACGCCATACTTCCCTGTGTGAGTGTCTTTCAGCAGGGGAACATGGAGATCACAGCAATGGTCAGAGAAACTGGACCACCCCAAGTCTTCTGTGTGTGTGTGCTCAGTTTCTCAGTCATGTTGACCTCTTTGCAACCCCATGGACTATAGCCTTCCAGGCTCCTCTGTCCATGGAATTCTCTAGGCAAGGGTACTGGAGTGGGTTGTCATTTCCCTCTCCAGGGGATCTTCCTGACCCAGACATCAAGCCCAGGTCTCCAGCACTGGCAGGCGGATTCTTTACCACTGAGCCACCTGAGAAGCTCACCAAGCTTTCTGGCCTACACCAACACAGAACACTGGATTGAATGATTGGTCACGCACAAAGAATCAAATGTCGATGAAACCCACCAGAACCATTTCATCACAAAGATCTGTTTGGATAATTTAGGGTTCTTCAGTGGAGGGGGAGGTGGTAATGGTGGCGGTTATGGTAGAGGTGATGGTGGTGGTGGTGGTGATGGTGATGGTGGTGGTGATGGTGGTGGTGATGGTGGTGATGGTGGTGATGGTGGTGATGGTGATGGTGGTGATGGTGGTGGTGGTGGTGATGGTGGTGATGGTGGTGAGGGTGGTGATGGTAGTGAGGGTGGTGGTGAGGATGGTGGTGATGGTGGTGGTGGTGGTGGTGGTGGTGGTGGTGGTGGTGATGGTGGTGATGGTGGTGATGATGGTGGTGGTGGTGGTGGTGGTGATGGTGGTGGTGGTGGTGATGTTGATGATGCTGGTGGTGGTGGTGGTGATGGTGGTGGTGATGGTGCTGATGGTGCTGATGGTGATGGTGGTGGTGGTGGTGGTGGTGGTGATGGTGGTGATGATGGTGGTGGTGGTGGTGGTGGTGATGGTGGTGATTTTGATGATGGTGGTGGTGGTGATGGTGGTGGTGATGTTGATGATGATGGTGGTGATGGTGGTAGTGGTGATGGTGGTGGTGGTGGTGGTGATGGTGGTGGTTGTTCTGGTGGTGATGGTGGTGATGTTGATGGTGATGGTGGTGATGGTGGTGATGTTGATGATGATGGTGGTGATGGTGGTGGTGGTGGTGGTGGTGATGGTGGTGGTGGTGGTGATGTTGATGATGATGGTGGTGGTGATGGTGGTGATGGTGGTGGTGGTGATGGTGGTGATGGTGGTGGTCGTGGTGATGGTGGTGGTGGTGATGTTGATGATGATGGTGGTGATTTTGATGATGGTGGTGGTGGTGATGGTGGTGATGGTGGTGATTGTGGTGGTGATGTTGATGATGATGGTGGTGATGGTGGTGGTGGTGATGGTGGTGGTGGTGATGGTGGTGGTTGTTCTGGTGGTGATGGTGGTGATGTTGATGGTGATGGTGATGGTGGTGATGGTGGTGATGTTGATGATGATGGTGGTGATGGTGGTGGTGGTGGTGGTGGTGGTGATGGTGGTGATTGTGGTGGTGATGTTGATGATGATGGTGGTGATGGTGGTGGTGGTGATGGTGGTGGTGGTGGTGATGGTGGTGGTGGTGATGGTGGTGGTGGTGATGGTGGTGATGGTGGTGGTTGTGATGGTGGTGATGGTGATTGTGATGGTGGTGATGATGTCGATGGCGGTGATGGTGATGGTGGCAGTGGTGGTGATGGTGGTGGTGATGATGGTATTGGTGGTGGTGGTGATGGTGGTGGTGGTGGTGGTCGTAGTGGTGATGGTGGTGGTGGTGATGGTGGTGACGGTGATGGTGGTGGTGGTGGTGGTGTTGGTGGTGGTGGTGGTGGTGGTGTTGATGGTGGTGGTGATGTTGATGGTGTTGATGGTGGTGGTGGTGATGGTGGTGGTGATGGTAACGATGATGGTGGTGGTGATGGTGGTGACAGTGATGGTGATGGTGGTGGTGATGTTGATGGTGGTGGTGGTGGTGGTGTTGATGGTGGTGGTGATGTTGATGGTGGTGGTGGTGATGGTGGTGGTGGTGGTGGTGGTGATGATGTTGATGATGGTGGTGGTGGTGGTGATGGTGGTGGTGTTGATGGTGGTGATGGTGGTGATGATGGTGGTGATGGTGACAGTGGTGATGGTGGTGATGGTGGTGGTGGTGGTGGTGATGGTGGTGATGGTGATGATGGCGGTGGTGGCGGTGATGGTGTTGGTTTGATGGTGGTGGTGATGGTGATGATGGTGGTGGCAGTCATGGTGGTGGTGGTGGTGGTGATGGTTGTGATATTGGTGGTGGTGATCGTGATGGTGGTGATGGTGGTGGTGGTGATGGTTGTGGTGGTGGTGATGGTGATGGTGATGGTGGTGATGGCAGTCATGGTGGTGGTGGTGGTGATGGTGGTGGTGATGGTGGTGATGGTGGTGATGATGGTGGTGATGGTGACAGTGGTGATGGTGGTGATGGTGGTGGTGGTGGTGGTGATGGTGGTGATGGTGATGATGGCGGTGGTGGCGGTGATGGTGTTGGTTTGATGGTGGTGGTGATGGTGATGATGGTGGTGGTGGTGGTGATGGTGGTGGTGATGGTGATGGTGTTGGTGGTGATGGTGGTGATGGTGTTGGTGGTGATGGTGATGGTGGTGATGGTGGTGGTGGTGATGGTTGTGGTGGTAGTGATGGTGATGGTGATGGCAGTCATGGTGGTGGTGGTGGTGATGGTTGTGATATTGGTGGTGGTGATCGTGATGGTGGTGATGGTGGTGATGGTGATGACATTGGTGGTGATGGTGGTGATGGTGGTTATGGTGTTGGTGGTGTTGGTGATGGTGATGGTGGTCATGGTGGTGATGGTGGTCATGGTGGTGATGGTTGTGATGTTGGTGGTGGTGATGGTGGTGGTAGTGTTATGCCAGTGGTGTGTGTTATTGACACAGGAAGTCAGTGTTCCCAGGTGGAGTTCAATGGGGAGAATGAAAGCTTCCATCTAGAGGGTCTCTATGGAGAAGAGGAAGGACACTGTAGGAGCTACCTCCAGGAGGGTTGTTACCCTCTTCTCATCACAGTTCTAGCTTACTGTAGTAGATCTTTTATGGAACCAGAACAACCTCACTGTGTTCAGAGTCATCAGTGATCCAGGTACCCTGCCTCTGCTTATGGCTTGGACAAGAAGATTGGTATTAAAGGAGTTATTTTGATCTTAGATCCTGGAAGTGGAGTTTTTATGTCTCTGTCCTCCCTTCATGATGGAATCTTTCCCATCAAATCTTCATCTGGAGAAATCCATTGGGTGAAGAAGATTTCAGCAACTCAAGAGTAAATCATCTCATTTCCAAGACAACTGGGCTGCCAGTGACCACCACACTCATCACAGGCACCTCAGTCATGGGTAAGATCAAGCCCCTCAAGAAGAGACTGATTCTACATAGTCATCTTCCACTTAAGAATTAAATGCTCTTTTGTTCACCAACCTCAGTTGACCAGACCCTTTGAAATGGCAAGCAAGGCCCTCTGTTCCTGTATCCCAAGAATAAAAAACACATGCAGGACTTGTTAATGGCAAGATCATGCTGTCACTTAGGTGAAGCTCTTTAGACAGCCATATTACCTGGGATATATCTGGAAATGTTTAGGACTGTCTTTCAACTTGAGGATCTGCCCCTTGGAAGGGAACTCTCTGGTGGGATCACAGCTGTCCTGAACTAATGTACCACCATGTTCTGTTGATTTTGCAATGACCGAGGACAGCCTGCTTGGCAGTTCACAACACTCCTCACACTGATAGTGATGAGGCCGACAGCAAGCCCAGTGGGTCAGCAGAGTTGAGCTCAGGCCAAGAGAACAAGCTTATGGTTGCTCAAGATGAAAGATATTGTTTAAGAAAGGAGGGTATTGAATTCATGGTGCAGGAGGCTGAGAGCTACAGGCTGAAGTTGAGAAGTCCAGACACACGTGTCTTCCAATAACTCATTCAGATTCTTTCAATAAGAAGCCACATTGGAAGATAAACTTCAAGGCAAGTGCAACGATATCATTAAGATGAGTCAGTCTACTTGAGAACAGGAGTTTCCAGGAAGAAAGATACAAAGAGTATCTTGCCAAACCAACCTCTCAAGTCTGTCTTAGATGGCAAGGCCATACCTAAGGGGATATTACAAGGCTTCTGAGGGGCTACGTTCCTTGTGATGGGTCTGAATCCATCAATAAGACCTGTAAACACATATCACACCCAGCTAATCAAACACATGAATCAAAAACAATATATTTCCAAGTCTGCATAATGGCAGGATTTTCAGTTCAGTTGCTCAGTCATGTCCGACTCTTTGTGACCCCATGGACCACAGCACGCCAGGCCTCCCTGTCCATCACCAACTCCCAGAATTTACCCAAACCCATATCCATTGAGTTGGTGATGCCATCCAACCATCTCATCCTCTGTCATCCCCTTCTCCTCCTGCCTTCAATCTTTCCCAGCAGCAGGGTCTTTTCAAATGAGTCACCTCTTTGCATCAGGTAGCCAAAGTATTGGAGTTTCAGCTTCAGCATCAGTCCTTCCAAGGAACACCCAGGACTGGTCTCCTTTAGGATGGACTGGTTGGATCTCCTTGCAGTCCAAGGGACTCTCAAGAGTCTGATAGAATGTGGTCTACTAGAGAAGGAAATGGCAAACTACTTCAGTATTCTTGCCTTGAGAACCCCATGAGCAGTATGAAAGTGCAAAAAGATAGGACACTGAAAGATGAACTCCCCAGGCAGGATTTTAGTTGTTACATAAATTTCTGGCTATTCTGATATATGAATGTCGATTCAGGAAAAGATGTAAAAAACTTTTCCAATATCAAGTCTGTAAAAAAGTGGAAGATAGAATTTGTATGCTTGAGAATAAATATCTATTTAAAATCACCACCTTAGAAAAGGAAGAAAACCAGTCTCCAGCCCCTGAACTAGCATTAACAAAGAATCTCTATTGACCTGAAGGTGCCCTGAATTATTAACTATCTGGGGAAGACACAAGACTCGCAGCCCTAGGAGCTATGGCAAAAGTGTGGTTACATAATTCTCATTGCTAGGTATGGTTTCCTCAGAAGACTGACTGTTTTGAGGGTTTTAAATTCAGAGAATTTATCTTGTGAATCCTTCTGAAAGGAACATTAAGCAAGTTAATAACTAATGTCTTTGTGAAGTTTTACAGAAAATTTAAAAATGTTTTTCATGGAGCGGCTTCTTAAAGAAACCCTTGGAAAAAAAATCTGAGGAAACTCAGCCTCAAATAAGATCAGGTCACTTGAATACAAAAGCCACCAGCCCTTCCTTGAGAAGTCACTAGAGACCAGGCCCTAGAGCAGGCACTAAGACGGAGCAGTGAGTAGCATATATATTTGATTTATGTAAAGACTTCCAACTGTATTATGATGTCTCAAGATTTTCGTAAAAGGAGCAAAGCAAATCAACGAAACCTATTCACCACGGAGAAATTAAGTTAGATTAGGGTAGAAAATTCTATTGTGCTCATTTCCTTGCTCTTGTTGCCTTTAGCGCTGTACTTGTTTTTTTTTTTTCTCTGAAATTGAGATTTTTTTTCCCCCATTTTGGGCATACACATGGTGAGTTCCATTGTGACTTTCTATTATAGTTTTAACATTTTATCCAAGTAACACTCACACATGGTTTGAAGGTCCCATGGCATCGCCAGGCTAAGGGTGAAACAATGGTCCTCTGTTCCTTCCTTTCTCACCCCGCTGTCCATACCCAGGTAATCAGTCTCAGCAGTTGCTGCTGCCTTCATGTTTCCTGTTCTTCCACCCTTCTAAAGAACAAGAATATACTGCCCTTGCTTGATTTTAAAATGTTGACATTATAATGACTTCCCTCCATGAAAGAAGAGGACCCTTGGCTTTCTTAGACCAGTTCCTCTGTGCCTCCCCACCCCATACCCTCCCAACATGTAATGCTACAATGTTTTGGATCGGCATTCTTCATTCTTATCTTTATATATTTTGACAACATTTATGTTATTCACAGCTGAAACGCATTGCATCCTATGGTATCATTTCCTTTCTCGTACAGCTTCTTATTTTTCCTGGAGTTCGTAACCACCTGGTCTCTTCTGATTTCTGTGTATCTGTCAGTAGTTTACTCTCAAACGGTTGGAAATTCATAGAGAGAAACATCAGTAGTCACTGAGCATCATGTTTCTCATGGAGGGTTCTCTCAATTTCAGTCCTCTTACTGTTAATCTGCACTGGTTATTTTTCAGTCCTGCTGCACAATTGCTGTCCTGTTTTGTTTTTTTTTTTTTACCATAAACTGGGAATACCTTCTCCTCTCTTCTCTTTTGGGCCCTTCCTTTCTAGAACCCTTCTCTCTCTCTCTCTCTTTTTTTTTTTTTTTTTTTGTGGTTTTCTCCTTTGTTTTTGTGTAGCACATCCTGCAGTATTTTCCTAACAAAGTTCCCTTGGCAATAAAAACTGTTTGGGGAACTTGCATGTCTGAAAAAGTTTTTATTCTCTCCCCCAACTTGATTGACTTGGTATAGAATTTTAGGTTAGAAATCATTTCTCCTTAAAAGTTTGAAGGCATCACTCTACTTTCTCTTCAATTCTAAAACCGCTCTTTTGAAATTAAATGCTATTTCCGTTCCTGACTTCCTGTTGGTGACCTGTATTTTCTCTCTGAAAAGTGTTAAAATCCTTTCTTCATTCCTAGGCGAACTTCCCAGGGTTGAACTTCAGTGTCGGTATATTTTCATTCATTCCTGCTGAGTACTTGTGAAAAACCTTTCCATCTAGAAACTCAGATGTACCAGTCCTTGGAATATTTAATGTCAGTTTTTTAAAAAGTGACGTTAATTCTCTTTCACTTTCTGCCTGCTTCCCCCACGGAGCGCCTGTTATACCTCCTAGACTGCTGGACCTCACAGACTGAGCCTCTGATTTTCTTATTCATTGTCTCCTATATTTATCTTTGTTGCGATCTGCTTTTCAAAACTTTACTTCAAGTTCATATCCACTGCCCATCAAATGGGGCACCTGATGGGAGAGAAAGAGGGATCATGATGGCTCTGAACATTAGGGAGAAGGGCGCCCTACATTCTCTTGACATGGGGGAGAAGCAGCTGGAAGGGCAAGTCCCACCTCTGACTAGGATTAGTCACATCTGAAATGCTGGTAGATGTGTGCATGGAGATGCAATGAGTCTGGAGTTTCAGGGAAATGGAATATACTTTGAAAATGGATATATTTAGAAAGTGGGATTGCGGCATATGCTGTTTTGTAACCTGCTTTTTTAAAAAAACTTAACAACATATTGTGAGTCTTTTCTCCTCCTTATTGGTACTTTTGATTCAGTTGGGCATTATTTATTGCCACCTAGGGAAATCTTATAATGTGCCACCTGCCCCACCCCCAGCCTAACCAGGGACTGGTTCATGTGTTCTGTCTGTGGGTTCAGGAAGCTTAAGGTGATACTCAAGCCTGAAAAAGAGCACAAGGTACCAGGGTCTAGTCAGGCATTGCCTCCAGGCTGAGGAGCACAGGGTGGGAGCTTGGTAATCGTTCCAGGTGGGGACAATTATCCCTGGGGCACCCAAGGGGCTTGAAGGCATCTGCTATTGATAGAACAGATCGGCTGACCTCCGATTAGCATTGCAGGGCAACTAATTTCAGGAAAACCTGTGTGTGTGTGTGTGTGTACACATGGGCATGTGTGCAGCAGGCATCTCCACCCCCAACCTCTCCACACCCGCCATCTGAGACTGCATCACTATTCACTCAGGCTGGGACAGCTCCTTGGCCAAGCCCAGTGGAACCTCAAGGGCAGCCGGACCCTCAGCCTCATCTGCACTCAAGGATCCCTTTCTGGATTCTAGGAAGTTGGCTCAACCTGCCGTCTGCCTTTCTTTTTCTCTCCCATCAACTCCTGCCACCTCCTTTTGGCTCCAGAGACCCATCACGGGCTAAGGAGAGAGGCTGGAGTCCAGTCCTTGGAGGAGAATAAAAAGAAGAAATACAGACTCTGGGCTATGGGCAAATAAGTGTGCATTGGGGTCTCTGGCTTCAGAACAAAGTAAAGGTCCTCTTGCCCAGATGTCGGCCAGACAGCAGAGTGTCTCACACCTAAAACGAGTGTTCATCAGGGGAAGGTTGCGTCTGGAAGGAAGGCTGGACCACAGTCTTGACCTCTGTCCCTGTGTGCCATGACTACAGTGAGATGGCTCAGCTGGGAGCGAACATGCTAGAAAAACAGAAAGTTGTTTTCAGAAATCGAGCCAAAGATGAGCAGATGCCCATGCTTTGCTGTTGCCATTACTATGTCTTCTCTGCATAACATATTCCAGAAAGATGTTTAAAATGCTTTAGGAGTCGTGTTTCATCAACATCTCTTGATGGTAGGTGGGCGGTAAGGAGGCGGCAAGGCAGCTTGTCCTGTGGACATGCTTTATTTCAAGCGGAGAGGGAAATCTGGACAGGGAGGGGCTTTGTTACCAGGGTTTGTTCACGTGGGTTTGGTAGGTATGGAAAAACCAAGGTGAACATCAGTAAGCATTTATCAGGGTGTCCCCATGCCAGCGCTGAGTCCTGGGAGAACAATGATGGGGAAAGTCAGGTATTCTTTTGAAAACGGCAATTTGAGATCAAAAAGAGACATGTGGAAGTAAAGACACAGGTCACATGAGTGGTTTTGTTACTGAAAAGAACCAAGGTAAAAGGCACCATGAACATAAATAGCAACTGTAAAATATCAAGGGTACAAATCTGAAAGAAACAACCTTTTATGGCTTAATTGGAAAGCAGGAGATTTTTTAAAATTTAACTTTTTGGATAGATCATATGTTTAGGTGATTTAAATATCCAAACCATACAAAAGGGTATGGCCTGAAAAGTCCTGTTTCCTGCCCTGGACACACGCATTTCTTCTTCATTCTGTGGGCAATTATTTTTATAAGTTTCCTGTTTATCATTCTGATGTTTCTTTATAAAAATTTAAACATGCATGCATATATATTATTTCTTCCTTTCTTACATAAGTAATTGCTGCTGCTAAGTCACTTCAGTCGAGTCCGACTCTGTGTGACCACATAGACGGCAGCCCACCAGGCTCCCCCGTCCCTGGGATTCTCCAGGCAAGAACATTGGAGTGGGTTGCCATTTCCTTCTCCAATGCATGAAAATGAAAAGTGAAAGTGAAGTCGCTCAGTCGCATCCGACTCTTAGCGACCCAATGGATTGCAGCCTACCAGGCTCCTCCGCCCACAGGATTTTCCAGGCGAGAGTACTGGAGTGGGGTGCCATTGCCTTCTCCTAAGTAATTGCAGATTCTGTATAATAGGCATGATAGTTTTCTGGGTCTTACAAGAAATCAGCACAAATCTAATGAAGACAATGCATGATTTATTACCTCATAGCTTCTGTGGGTCAGGAGTCTGGGTGGGCTTGGCTGGGTTCTTGGCACAGGGGCTCACAAAGTGACAGTTGACCTGTTATCTGGGCTGCATTGTCATCAGAGGGGCTTCTCAGGTGGCACAGTGATAAAGAATCCACCTGCTAAAGCAGGAGACTCAAGAGACATGGGTTTGATCCTTGGGTCGGGAAAATCCCCCTGGAGTAGCAACTCACTCCAGTATTCTTGCCTGAAAAATCCCAAGGACAGAGGGGCTTAGTGGGCAGCAGTCCATGTGGTCACAATGAGTCAGACACAACTGAATGACTGAGTCTGCACACTTTGTCATCAGAAATCCAACTGGGGAAAGGTCTGCTTCCAACCTCCCTCAAGCTATTGGCTGACTTCATCTCTTTGTAGCCATGACATCATGGTGGTTTTCTCTTTCAAAGCCAATGAGGAAAGAATGTCTAACCTAAAGAAGGGCCTCTTTTGAGGGAGTTTAAAGTTGGCTTAAAGCTCAACATTCAGAAAACTAAGATCACGGCATCTGGTCACATCACTTCATGGGAAATAGATGGGGAAACAGTGGAAACAGTGGCTGACTTTATTTTTCTGGGCTCCAAGATCACTGCAGATGCTGATTGCAGCCATGAAATTAAAAGACTCTTACTCCTTGGAAGGAAAGTTATGACCAACCTAGATAGCATATTAAAAAGCAGAGACATTACTTTGCCAACAAAAGTCCATCTGGTCAAGGCTATGGTTTTTCCAGTGGTCATGTATGGATGTGAGAGTTGGACTATAAAGAAAGCTGAGCGCTGAAGAATTGATGCTTTTGAGCTGTGGTGTTGGAGAAGACTCTTGAGAGTCCCTTGGACTGCAAGGAGATCCAACCAGTCCATCCTAAAGGAGATCAGTCCTGGGTGTTCATTGGAAGGACTGATGCTGAAGCTGAAACTCCAATACTTTGGCCACCTGATGCGGAGAGCTGACTCATTTTAAAAGACCCTGATGCTGGGAAAGATTGAGGGCAGGAGGAGAAGGCGATGACCAGGATGAGGTGGTACGATGGCATCATCGACTCGATGGACATGAGTTTGAGTGAACTCTGGGAGTTGGTGATGGACAGGGAGGCCTGGCGTGTTGTGGTTCATGGGGTCACAAAGAGTCGGACACGGCTAAGCGACTGAACTGGACTGAACTTAATTAAGTTAGGACCTCCTAGGATACTGTCCCCATATGATTAATATAGAAAGAGCCGATTTGGAATCCTAATTACATTTGCAAAATCCCTTCACCTTTGTCGTGTTTCATTGGCTAAGAAGAAGGTCAGACTCCGTGCGTTCAAGAGCAGTGGGTTGTGTGAAGGTGTGTCTCACTGACAGACTCCATGCGTTCAAGAGCAGTGGGTTACGTGAAGGCGTGTCTCACTGACACACTCCATGCGTTCAAGAACAGTGGGTTACGTGAAGGTGTGTCTCACTGACAGACTCCGTGCGTTCAAGAACAGTGGGTTACATGAAGGTGTGTCTCACTGACAGACTCCGTGCGTTCAAGAACAGTGGGTTACATGAAGGTGTGTCTCACTGACAGACTCCGTGCGTTCAAGAGCATTGGGTTGCGTGAAGGTGTGTCTCACTGACAGACTCCGTGCGTTCAAGAGCAGTGGGTTGTGTGAAGGCGTGCTCACTCCGTGCGTTCAAGAGCAGTGGGGTGTGTGAAGGTGTGTCTCACTGACAGATTCCATCCGTTCAAAGCAGTGGGTTACGTGAAGGTGTGTCTCACTGACAGACTCCGTGCGTTCAAGAGCAGTGGGTTACGTGAAGGTGTGTCTCACTAAGAGACTCCGTGCGTTCAAGAGCAGTGGGTTACGTGAATGTTTGTCTCACTGATAGACTCCGTGTGTTCAAGAGCAGTGGGTTGTGTGAAGGTGTGTCTCACTGACAGACTCTTTTTGTTCAAGAGCAGTGGGTTGTGTAAAGCTGTGTCTAACTGACAGACTCCGTGCATCCAAGAGCAGTGGGTTACATGTATGCGTGTCTCACTGACAGACTCCGTGCGTTCAAGAACAGTGGGTTACGTGAAGGCGTGTCTCACTGACAGACTCCATGTGTTCAAGAGCAGTCAGTTGTGTGAAGGTGTGTCTCACTGACAGACTCCATGCGTTCAAGAGCAGGGGGTTTTGTGAAGGTGTGTCTCACTGACAGACTCCGTGCGTTCAAGAGCAGTGGGTTGTGTGAAGGTGTGCTTCACTAAGAGACTCCGTGCGTTCAAGAGCAGTGGGTTGTGTGAAAGTGGGTTTCACTGACAGACTCCGTGCATTCAAGAGCAGTGGGTTACGTGAAGTTGTGTCTCACTGACAGACTCTGTGCATTCAAGAGCAGTGGGTTGTGTGAAGGTGTGTCTCTCTGACAGACTCCGTGCGTTCAAGAACAGTGGGTTACATGAAGGCGTGTCTCACTGACAGACTCCGTGCGTTCAAGAGCAGTGGGTTGTGTGAAGGTGTGTCTCACTGACGGACTCCATGCGTTCAAGAACAGTGGGTTACGTGAAGGTGTGTCTCACTGAGTTCACCTCAGGGGATCCCTTGCTTGTGTGCTCTCGCTCAGGCATATCCAGCCTTTTTCAACCCCATGGACTACGGCCCTCCAGGCTCCTCTGTCCACGGGATTCTCCAGAAGTGAATACTAGAGTGGGTTGCCATTTCCTCCTCCAGGGAATCTTCCCAACCCAGGTTCTGCATTGGCAGGTGGATTCTTTACCATTGAGCCACCTGAGAATCCCCAGGGAATCTCTGTTACACCAGAAATTGTCAAATAATACCCCATGGGCCAAATCCATTCTGCTCCCTGTGTTTGCAAATAAGGTTTTATTGGAACACAGTCATGGTCATTAGTTTATATATGTCCATAACTTCTTTCTTGTTAACATAGCAGAGTTGAGGGGTTGTAACAGCAAGTATGTATGGCCTTGCAGCCCTAAAATATTTACTACTGACTCTTTATAGAAATACATTATACACTGTTTTGCACCATGCTTTTTCTCTTACCATTAAAACTTGGTGTTCTCTCTGTCAGCACGCATCAACCTTTATCCTTTTCACAGCTTTGTGGGCACAGTATTCCATGTGTATGACTATGCCATAGTTTGTTCAACTGGTCCCTGACTGCTGGACATAGTGGTTTCAAATCTTTTGCTAGACATGATCTTGGCAGTAAGAGTTTTATAAATCCTGATTAAATGAAGTCAAATATACTTGTTTCTCATTTTATTTTGCTTTAACCAAAGCTCCTTTTGGTATTAAATTTTTCTTCTGATTAAAAATGTAATACAGTTTTATCCAAACTTTGGAATAAAATCTGCGAGACATTTCTGGGAAGATGGTGGTGAAAAAACTTACCCCTGATACCTTTTTCTCACAGTCTATTCAACCATCAACTACCTTCGCTGAACTTAGCAGCAGCAAGGGCCACAGGATATAAGGGAGTCTTAAAAGCTGTGGGAGCCTGAAATCTGGTCCTCTTGGGCCACTGAGAGCCTGGCATCTGAGAGCCCTGGAGTGAGCCTTGGGCTCAACAGTACCAGCTCGAAGACATCCCTGGGCCCCCCCTGGAAGGATGGAACTAGCCATGAGCCCCCACTGTGGAAGATCCACTCATCTCCCTGGTCCCAGTGAGCCTCAGACAAGCTGACCAGGTGAGCCCAGTGGCCTACCCCTGAGAACAAGAGAGCATCAGCAGAGGAACAAGGTGCTACTTCCCAGCTGCAGGCAGGGACCCAAGCATCTCCAGCTCTCTCACGGGCCCTTAGGCACAGAGTCTTCTGTGTCCCTGCCATCTATGGGTAACCACCACTGTGGTCCCCCAGCAGCTAGGTATGGCTCCAAGGGTAAAGGGAGCTGCAAGTAGGCAAGGGGAAAAAGCAGGGTATCTTAGAAATCCCTGGGGGAGGAAGAATGAGCAGTCAGCTTGCTCAGAAATGGTCCTCGTGAAGAAGGCATCTTGACTAGAAACCAGAAAGGCACTTAAGAGATTCAATTACAGCACATACTGGAACCAAAGAATTATTTTTGAATTAAAAAAAAATGAGTACATATCTTTAAAGGGATAACATCCTCCATTTAGACCCAAATTAGTGATCTGAATGATGAAGTGGAAGATATAGCTCAAAACTCAGGACAATATATACAGAGATAAAAATCATAAAGGGGAAAATAACAGATAAAAATCATAAGGGGAAACCAAATAAGAAACTTGCCTGCTAGAGCCATGAAAGCTAATAAACAAATGACAGAGTAACAGCGTAGAGGAGGCATCAGCTATAAACATGCTGAAAAACCCAGCTAAAGCAGACTCAAGCACAAATGAAAACAAACAGCCACTGAGTTCCAGCGAAGACTCATGAAATGCGGTATCCAGAGGCCTGGGCTGGGAATATCACTGCCCTTCAGGGGCTAGAGAAAGTTTTAGAAGCTTCCAAAGAGAAAGACCCGCGTGCTGTGCGTGCTAAAAAAAAGTTGTTTCAGTCGTTTCCGACTCTGTGAGACCCTGTGAACTGTAGCCCACCAGGCTCCTCTGTCCGTGGGATTCTCCAGGCAGGAATGCTAGAGTGGGTTGCCACGCCCTCCTCCAGGGTCTCTTCCTGCCTCAGGGATTGAACCCAGGTCTCCTGAGGCTCATGCATTGCAGGCGGGTTCTTTACCCCTGAGCCTCCGGGGAAGAGAGACTTGCTATTTACAAGAATAGAAGAAAATGGGATGCTGTAAGGTTTTTCTTTCTTTAATTTTAATTTGGATAATTGCCTTACAATTTGTGCTGGTTTCTGTCATCCATCAGCATGACTCAGCCATAGGTGACTTCCTCTTGAGCCTCCTTCCCACCTCCCACCCCATCCCATCCCTCTAGGTTGTCACAAAGCAGGGACTTTGGGTTCTCTGTCACACAGCAAATTCCCACTGGCTATCTGTTTTACATATGGGAATGTGTCTGTTTCAATGCTACTCCCTCAGATCACCCCACCCTCTCCTTCCCCACTGTGTCCAAAAGCCTGTTCTGTATGTCTGCATCTCCTTTGCTACCCTGCAAACAGGATTATCAGAACCACCTTTCTAGATTCCATATATACGCATTAACGTTGTCAGATTTCTCACTCACACCACAGGCATGAAGAAGGTGCTGGAACAATATTGATGTAGTATTGAAAGGGAGAAAGGTCTGTTTCAGTCTTCTGTGGAGAAGGCGATGGCACCCCACTCCAGTACTCTTGCCTGGAGAATCCCAGGGACGGGGAAGCCTAGGGGGCTGCCGTGTACGGGGTCACACAGAGTTGGACATGACTGAAGTGACTTAGCAGCAACAGCCACAGAAGCAGCAGCCATTTTTTGATCAGAAAGAGATGAACATATGTGGAATCTAGAAAAATGGTACAGATGATTCTATCTGCAAAGCTGGAACGGAGACACCGATGTAGAGACCAAATACATGGAAACCAGGAGGGAAAGCGAAGAGAGGGAGGAATCCGGAGGTTGGGAGGGACACGTGTGCACTAATGATGCTATAAACTGCTTAACTGAGAACCTCCTGTACAGCACAGAGAACTCTGCTTAATGCTCTGTGGTGACCTGAACGGGAAGGAAGTCCGGAAGAGAGGGGACATATGTTTGTGTATAACTGATTCACTTTGCTTTGCAGTAACACTAACAATATTGTAAACCAACTATACTCCAACAGAAAGTACTTTTAAAAAAGGAAAGGGCTCCCAATCAAGGCTGATGGGCCTGCAGAGTCATTTGTCAGTTTGAAAATATCAACTAGGATGGCATGTGGCTAGGAGTGAGAGGAAACCCTCTTGACCTCAGAGGTGTAAGCTAATTGGGGTTTCTGTCATACACAGGAAATCTGTGTACAGATGCCCCTGGGCTGATGTGTGGCTCAGTAATAGAGTCTGGAACAGAGATATGTTTGGGAGATGCTTATATTAAAAAATGATTTTTTTTCCTCCTTCCCACTCTCCATGCCTCCAGCTCACCCTTCTAGGTCATCACAGAGCACTGGGCTGAGTTTTTTGTGTTATACAGTAGTTTCCCAATAGCTATCTGTTTTATATATGGTTATGCCTATGTGTGGGACTTCCCAGGTGGCAGTAGTGGTAAAGAACCTACCAGCCAATGCAGGAAGCATGAGAGACATGGGTTCAATCCCTGGGTCAGGAAGATCCCTGGAGGAGGGCATGGCAACCCACTCCAGTATTCTTGCCTGGAGAATCCCATGGACAGAGGAGCCTGGTGGGCTACAGTCCACGGGGTCATGAAGAATCGGAAACGACTGAAGTGACTTAGCATGCACGCATGCATGTATGTGTGTCAATGGTACTTTCTCAACTCATCCCACCCTCCCCTTCTTCCCCTGCCGTGTCCATTCTCTGTATCTACCTTCCAAAACTAGCCATTGTTCCCACTCTGTCACCAGAGACTTGATCTGCCTCTTTTAGAATTTACATAAATGGTTGTGTCTGATTTATTTCATTTTCTATTATATTTGTAAGCTTCATCGATATAGTCCCACACTGCTGTCGTTCATCTGTATTGGCGACCATGTAGAATTTCATTCTGTGAGCACACCTCAGTTCATTTATCCATTCTAGCATTGATGGACACTTGGATTGTTTCTGATGTGGTGTTACTATGAATAATATTGCTATAGATATATTTGAACATATCTTTTTGTGTATATGTATACAAAATCAGTTGCTGATTACTCGATGGAAGAGTGGCTGCGGCATGGGGTAGGTGTATGTTCAATTATAGGAGATACTTCCAAAGAGATTTCCAAAGGCTATGCTCCCACCATGTGCTAAGTTACATTCCATCAGTGATATATGAGAGTCCCACTTGCTTCGCATTCTGGCCAACAACTGTCCTGCCCATTTTAATTTTTGTCACTTTGATGGGGTATAGGGCTATCTTCGGAGAAGGCAATGGCACCCCACTCCACTACTTTTGCTTGGAAAATCCTATGGGTGGAGGAGCCTGGTAGGCTGCAGTCCATGGGGTCATGAAGAGTCGGACATGGCTGAGCGACTTCACTTTCACTTTTCACTTTCATTCATTGGAGAAGGAAATGGCAACCCACTCCAGTGTTCTTGCCTGGAGAATCCCAGGGACAGGGGAGCCTGGTGGGCTGCCGTCTATGGGGTCACACAGAGCCGGACACGACTGATGTGACTTAGCAGCAGCAGCAGCAGGGCTATCTTGTTTTGAAATGCATGTTTTCCTGAAGACTGACAGTGTTGAGTAAGGAGAGGGAAGAAGGAAGCTAGTGTTTATTGAATATCTATTATGTAATCAGAGCTTTTTTAAAAAAAAAATTATTTATTTATTTTAATTGGAGGCTAATTACTTTGCAATATTGTAGTGCTTTTTGCCATACACTGACATGAATCAGCCATGGGTGTACATGTGTCCCCCATCCTGAACACCCCCTCCCACCTCCCTCCCCATCCCATCCCTCAGGGTCATCCCAGTACACCAGCCCTGAGCATTTTTAAGATACCCTCACATATTGAGTTGGGATTCAATCGGATAAACAGAGGCTGGAGGCCATCTAGGACTGGTAAAAGAGAGGACCATGATGGCTTGTCAGGATGGAACAGTTTCTTGGATGAAATTCTCAGCAACTGAGTCTAATCACAGCTTTTCAACCTACTGCCCACTCTTTTCCTTTGGAACGATGGTGATTTTTTACTTCTAGCTGCCAACCGTAGTAAGAAAAAGTGGATTGTTATGTGCCTATGAATGACAGTAAAGCATTCAGGCCTGTTACTTGAGCCTCACTGGAACCACTGTGTTAGTTTGCTAGGGTTTCCATAACAAAGTACCACAAACTGGATGGTTTAAAGAACTAATTTATTGTCTCACAATTCTGGAGGTTAGAAGTTGGTGTCAGCAGGGTTGGTTACTTCTGAGGCTGCCAGAGAGAATCTGTATGGTCCTCTTATCTAGTTTCTGGAGGTTTGCTGTATCCTCCTAATTTCAGACTTCATTTCACGTGGCATTCTTCCTGTATGCTTGTCTGTCTCAAAATTCCCTTTTTTGTAAGGACATTAGTCCTATCAAATTAAGGGTCCACCCTATGATCATCGAAAAAGCAAGAGAGTTCCAGAAAAACATCTATTTCTGCTTTATTGACTATGCCAAAGCTTTTGACTGTGTGGATCACAATAAATTCTGAAAGAGATGGGAATACCAGACCACCTGACCTGCCTCTTGAGAAACCTGTATGCAGGTCAGGAAGCAACAGTCAGAACTGGACATGGAACAACAGACTGGTTCCAAATAGGAAAAGGAGTATGTCAAGGTTGTATATTATCACCCTGCTTATTTAACTTATATGCAGAGTACATCATGAGGAACGCTGGGCTGGAAGAAGCACAAGCTGGAATCAAGATTGCTGGGAGAAATATCAATAGCCTCAGATATGCAGATGACACCACCCTTATGGCAAAAAGTGAAGAGGAACTCAAAAGCCTCTTGATGAAAGTGAAAGAGGAGAGTGAAAAAGTTGGCTTAAAGCTCAACATTCAGAAGATTATGGCATCCGGTCCCATCACTTCATGGCAGATAGATGGGGAAACAGGGGAAACAGTGGCTGACTCTATTTTTCTGGGCTCGAAAATCCCTGCAGATGGTGATTGCAGAAATGAAATTAACAGACGCTTATTCCTTTGAAGGAAAGTTATGACCAACCTAGACAGCATATTAAAAAGCAGAGACATTACTTTGCCAACAAAGCTCCATCTAGTCAAGGCTATGGTTTTTCCAGTGGTCATGTATGGATGTGAGAGTTGGACTATAAAGAAAGCTGATCGCTGAAGAATTGACGCTTTTGAACTGTGGTGCTGGAGAAGACTCTTGAGAGTCCCTTGGACTGCAAGGAGATCCAACCAGTCAATCCTAAAGGAGGTCAGTCCTGGGTGTTCATTGGAAGGACTGATGCTAAAGCTGAAACTGCAATACTTTGGCCACCTGATGTGAAGAGTTGACTCATTGGAAAAGACCCTGATGCTGGGAAAGATTGAGGGCAGGAGGAGAAGGGGATGACCAGGATGAGATGGTTGGATGGCATCATCGACTTGATGGACATGGGTTTGGGTGGACTCTGGGAGTTGGTGATGGACAGGGAGGCCTGGTGTGCTGCAGTCCATGGGGTCGCAAAGAGTCGGACATGACTGAGTGACTGAACTGAACTGAACTACTTCTAGTATAACTTTCTCTTAACTAATTTCATCTGCAATGACCCTGTTTCCAAATAAGTCACATTCTGAGCCACTAGGGTTAGGACTTCAACATATGAATGCCGGCGGGGGAGGGAAGTAGGCAATTCAATTTATAACACATACATCACATTCTCTTAGGTACCATATATCTATGTGGTACATATGTATGTATACACTTAGGCATATAGATATAGGTATAGGTACAGTGGCACAGGTAGTAAAGAATCTGCCTGCTGATGCAGGAGATGCAAGAGGCGCTGGCCTGACTCCTGGATCAGGAAGATCCCTTGGAGGAGGAAATGGAAACCCACTCCAGTATTTCTTGCCTGGAAAATTCCATGGACAGAGGAGCCTGGTGGGCTATAGTCCATGGGGTCTCAAAGAGTCAGACACGACTGAACACACATATAGGTATAGACATAGGTATCAGTTACGTTAAGTTCAGTTCAGTCACTCAGTCATGTCCGACTCTTTGCGACCCCATGGACTGCAGCCCTCCAGGCTTCCCTGTCCATCACCAACTCCTGGAGCTTGCTCAAACTCATGTCCATCGAGTCGGTCAGATATAATGGTAGATATAGAAATAGGTACATTCCTATGCTCTCCTCCAGCTGTGTGTGCGCATATGTATTAAATCTCATTCATTTCCCTATTGTGCAAGGCTGGGGACTCTGGGAACTCGGGAGAAAACAATCTCCAACAGGGTCACTTCCCTCAAGGGGCTTGCATTTTTATCAGGTTAAGGTAGACAACAAACTGCTAGGCAGGTGAAAGATGATTCAGCTAGAAATATGCATCCCAAAGAAAATAGGACTAGTTAATGCATTAGAGTCCAGCTGCAGGTGGGATGGGGTTGTACTGTTTTAGAAGAGTTGATCCAGGAAGTTCGCCTTGAGGAGGTGAGAAGGAGAGGTCAGAGGGCACTGCCCAGGCCAAGGCCCTGTGAGAGGACCAGTTCCATCTCTTTGGGAAACAGAGAGGTTTGTGTGGCCAGAGTGTGCAGAGCCACAGGAGACGAGCTGGAGGGCCAGATCGTGGTCAGGGTCTGTGGGGTGTTAGAGGCCGCGGCAAGCTTTGCCTTCTATTTTCAAGGTGTAGGCAGCCCTTTGGAAGGCATGCTGTAGTTTGCATTTGGAAATATTTTCTGAAGTGTCCTTGAATGCCTTATTATGTAACCGAGACAAAAGCCAGAAGGCAGAAGGTTGGAGGGCTTCTTTTAGGTCACAAGCTTTGAGGGGCAGGCTTTGACTAAAATAGACATCTCTAAATCCTCCTCCTGTCAAGCAGGAGGCAGAGACCTGCCTTCCTCCTCTGCTGGGATGCTGAGAGGGGAGCTTGGTAATGCATGCAAAGTCTTGTGTACCTTCTGTATACAGCGGGAGGCAAGGTTGCATCATCTAGATTTGTAAAGCTGAAGCTTTCTCAGTGCAAGACAATGAGTTTTCCAACCCAGACTTTCGTTCCCCTCAGCATCCTACGTGGGCTTCACACGTAGGAAACAGGCTGGCATCCAACAGAAAACCTGTTTGGTTTCATCAGATGGCCCATGCATCACGTCTGCAGTAGCTGCATCTGCAATCTGAAATCTTTGTGACACCACGACATTGGAAAGGAGCACATTTTGCCCCAAATCACCCTTCAGCCAGCTCAGTCTGAGCTATGGGATGGAGGGAAGGCTTGCTGGCTTACGGATTTATATACGGATTTGGAAAACCCGAAGATTCACAGCTATGTGTGTCGGTCACCACTTGCTGCCTTCCCCACCCCAAAAACAGATGCTGATCTTTGACACAGTTCTCTCTCTTGTTTTAAGATTTATGTATTTATGTGTATTTTAGAGGTGGTGGGCCTTCATTGCTGCCAGAGGGGCCTACTCTTTGCTGCAATGCTCGGGCTCCTCATTGCAGTGGCTTATCTTGTTGCGGAGCAACCGGCTCTAGGCACGTGTGCTCAGTAGTTCTGGAGCACGGGCTTAGTTGCTCTGTGGCCCGTGGTATCCTCTGGGACCAGGGATCGAACCTGTGTCCTTGGCATTGCAAGGCAGATTCTTAACCACTAAACCACCAGAGAAGCCCTAATATGATTCTCTTAAGGGCATGGCTTAGGGATACCAAGCAGGGACTCTGGCTAGAGTTAAAAAGAAAATCATGTCACTGAACCAAACACCCTAATGACAAACTTGTGTAGAAGGAAAATCAATTCCATCCTACCCTCTCCCTTGGCACACCTAGCACTTACTAGATATTCTGGTCTCAGGTGGTCAAGGCAAGGTCCTCAATCTTAGAGGAGCCACCTCCAGTGAGAATAGAATATGAGCTGAACATGTAATTCAAAATTTTTTAATTTCCACATTAAAAAAGTAACACTTGAAGCCAGGTAAAATTAATTTCAACAATGTATTTTATTTAACCTAATATAGCCAAAAGATTAACATTGCAATATGCAATCAACAGAAACCATTATTAATGAGATTTTTTTCACTCACTTCCTACTGTGTCTTGGAAATCAGTGTGTATTCTACAGTCACAGCACATCTCATGCACATTTCAAGGGTTAATAGCCACATGTGGCTTAGTGGCCACCATCTGGGACCGCCCAGCCTGCCAGTGAATGGTCAGCTTTCCTTTGTCCTTCGTGTCTGCGCTCCTAGAAGAAAGGCTGAAGAATAGGTTGCCAGCGTCCTGTAGATGATGCTCTGTCTCTGAGGCAGATCAGCCCCACCTCCAGGGGTCTTCTCTTCCTCCCACCCCAGCCATGTGGTTCTACTGGGGACTGCAATCAGAGCATCCATGCTCCTGGCCTAGGTGATGAGTCCATCGATGGGTCTGTGACCTCAGTTGCCCACCTAGAGTCTTTCCCTGTGATGTAAAATGCTGTAAGTGGGAAGAAGTCATTGCCTTGTCTGATTAGGAGGCATTAGGCTGTTAGGCTTATGGGAGACGGATGCTCTGAGCTGTACAATAGACCTCCTGGACCAGGGAATAAGGACACCCTGCAGAGAGAAACAGTGCGTGTGCGAGAGAGAGACCGAGAGACAAAGAAAGAGCGGGGGAGAGAACGCGGAAGCGGCAGACCTGTCGCCAGCCTCACTCTGTCCCGTGGGTTTGGGGGCTGTTCATTTTCTTCTTCCACTTAAGTTATTCAGAATTTGTTTTTATCCCTTGCGAAATTTTGTTTTCTATAGATATTGTTTTGACGAGCACAAGGCTCTTCTCAAAAAACTCCTGCCTTCTTCCCAGAGTAGTGGGACTTGGAGAAAACAAAGAAGATTTGAACCATAGATGAGAACACAGCATCAGAGCCATCCATATTCAGTTACTGTGTTAAGAGAGAAAGCCAGCCTGCTCTGAGATCACAGATTTGACTATGGAATCCAGTCTGCCCTCCTCCGACACACTCCGTCTTGGTGACACAGTATTTTTCGCTATGACAGGCCCAGCGGCCTCCCGAGCAGTGACTGTCTCTTCAGCCAAATGGTAGAGTAGTGGGGCTTGGAGAAAACAGAGATGATTTGAACCATAGATTGAGAACACAGCATCAGAGCCATTAGAGTGTTTCTGTGAAGTGTTTACTTGATTAGTTATTCAAGCCCTCTCTCGACTCAGCTGTTTTGTGCTTGAGAGAAAGTTAGCTTCTAATTTGTACTAACAAAGAAACAAACATGTCACTTTAAGTATAATGGTTGGAGCAATAAGAGCAAATGACACGGTTCACGTCCTTCTTTTGGACTCTTTTGAACTTGATCCCGTGAAAGACCTTTGAGTCAGCTTTGAGTTGATGAGACACTCTTGCTGTAGTGTTTCCCTAACCACAAGGCAGTAAATTTTAAGTCAATACTTTTTTTATACCCATCTCATGCGACGAGTTGACTCACTGGAAAAGACTCTGATGCTGGGAGGGATTGGGGGCAGGAGGAGAAGGGGACGACAGAGAATGAGATGGCTGGATGGCATCACCGACTTGATGGACATGAGTTTGAGTGAACTCCGGGAGTTGATGATGGACAGGCCTGGCGTGCTGTGATTCATGGGGTCACAAAGAGTCAGACACGACTGAGCGACTGAACTGAACTGAAGTGAGGCTTAGCTACATAAACCCCCTTTTCCCTGTGCAATTGTATCTAAGGATCCAGAAAATAGTATATGGCAGTGTTCTAAATATTGTTACTCAATCTGCTCTTTGGAACTTCCACATCCTATTTAGCTCTTCAGTTCTTTCTTATCTTGGATCATTTGAGAGCCTGGCTTTACCCTAGAGCATTCGGTTTAGAGAACTTTATGAGGCTCAAATGTTATATAACCCAGTTTTCCAGGCAGAGGATAGGTGGGTTGGGGGACGTGTGAAGTAAGACCAAGGGTGTTAGCAACACAAAAATATTAAAGCAAATGGCTTTTAAAAGGGGGTCTTCGGTGACACTTGGAATCTCTGCTCCAGAGTCTAACTTCTTCAGGCCCAGGTGGAGGGTGCTCTCATGTTGCCCATGACTATGAAAACTGCCCCCCTGAAATTCAGGTCTCCAGGTGTCTTGTTCCTGGTCTCATGGTGGTCCCTGAGTGGTTACTCGGGGTGATGGGACCAGGTTTTGTCAACCTCCTGGAGGAAGGCACCAGCGCTCTCCTTGTAACTGCCTGACATGGTCTGAGGTCATTTATTCTGAAGCCACTTCAGAATGGCCTTGATGTACTTGGCTGAAGAAAGATCTTCCCAGCGCGCAGTCGGTCCAGTGTGTGGAGGTCCCCACGTGGATCACTCAGGCTTCCTTGGGAACACCTGAGACCACGAGCAGTTACTCTGTGCAGGGGAGCAACCCCTGTCCCCCCAGTTCTCTGCCATTAAGTCCATGACTCAGGAAAGGAGACATTCTACAAGCCTCAACGCTCAGCAGGAGCCATGTGAGAAGGGTCTTTGTGAGACCTTGGTAGGGTTCTTTGTCTGCCTGCCCCTGTGTTCACTCAACAGCATCTGTTCTTACTCTAGAAATAATCCCCGAATGTCTGGTCACCACTGATGCGGGGAGCCGTCTCCTGCTCTGTGAGGAGCTTCTTTTCCCATGAGGGGCTCTGGGGTGGGTGTCCACACTGGGATGCTTGGGGAGTTGGAGTAAGGGCGTCTCATGCCAGTTAGCATTTAGCACATGCAAGCGCCTCTCCCCACTTCAGTTTGGACGCTGTACCCCGATTACCCACAAAGCATGGCAGGGCAGGCTCTGACCTCCTCTGTTTTCTCTGCTGTGTGCACAGAAAGTCACTCTCATATCCAGGCTTCGCAAATAGCAGGGACGTCCCACTCATATTGGGCCAAGTTATTTCTTCCTGCCCCATCTGTCTTCTGACTCCAATTTTGCCCTCCCGAATCATAACAACTGATAAGCACATCCCCGTCCTGGTTTTAGAGATGATTATCTCATCCTCCCAGACCTTCTCTTTTTAGTCCAGACATCCCCAGTTCTTCTCATCAGTCCCCATCTGTGGTATTTCCACTCCCGCCAGTCTCTCAGTAATTCATGGACAAGTTCCAGGTTGGAAATGAATCAGGCTCTTGCAAAGCCCCTGCCAGGCTTGAGCTCGGCGGGCGGTCTGTTCTGCAGAGTAGGACAAATGTCCGTCACTTTCTGCATGGCGGACAGACCTGTCGTTGGTGGCTTTGGATCAGATGAGCTTTCTTGGCACTTCCTTATAAGTTTCACTAAGTAATCCCGTTGTTCTCTCAAGTCTTTGTCCCAAGGCTCCCTGTCATTTCTGCACATCATGCTTGACCTTTGGCAGAACTGAATCCTCCCCGGACTCTTCCCTCCTACATCTACTTCCTATCCTTTGTGCAGATCCAGGTGTGGGGCTCAGCTCCTCTCCCTCACTTCCAGAACCATCTGTCTCTATGCCTGGCTTAAGTGAGCCCTAAGAATTCTGGTTCCTGAGTTAGTAGTTCAGGCGTATCTCCATGGACTGGGGCCCACCAGGCTCCTCAGTCCTTGGGATTCTCCAGGCAAAGAATATTGGAGTGGGTATTCCCTTTTCCAGGTGATGTTTCTGACCCAGAGGTCGAACCCTTGTCTCTTGCATTACAGGCAGATTCTTAACCGTCTGGGCCACCAGGGAAGTCCCTAGTTCCTGACTATTCTCACCAACCTGGGCTCACATGTCATCCCACCTGCTCACTCTCTCCCTTCTCCTCAGCTCAGCTGCTCTCCCCAGCTGATCACAGCAAACCCCCAACTCTTTCTCTCTTTTAACGAGCAGAATGGTCATGCTCTCTGTTTTTTAACCCCGAGGTGAGGTTCTGAGCCTTTCTCTGCAGACCAGAGACTGATGGGGGTCCTCTGCTACGCACTGGGGCATCTGCTTCAAGAGGTCCTCCTAGCACCTCCCTAGCCGATGTCGTCAAGAAAAAGGTGGTAGAGAGACTTAGCCCCCCGTTATGTGGGTTATGTCCTGATCCCCACCCTCTAAGCAGACTCAGGTTGCTGTTGTTCAGTCTCTCAGTCTTGTCCAACTCTTTGCGACCCCATGGACTGTGGCTCGCCAGGCTCATCTATCCTTCACCATCTCCTGGAGTTTGATGAAACTCATGTCCACTGAGTCCGTGATGCCATCCAACCATCTCATCCTCTGTCGCCCCCTTCTCCTCTAGCCTTCAGCCTTTCCCAGCATCAGGGTCTTTTTCCAATGAATCGGCTCTTTGCCTCAGGTGGCCAAAGTACTGGAGCTTCAGCTTTAGCGTCAGTCCTTCCAGTGATATTCAGGGTTGATTTCTTTTAGGACTGACTGCTTTGATCTCCTTGCTTGCAGGAGATCTCCTTGCTTGCAGTTCAAAGAACTGTCAAGAGTCTTCTCCAACATCACAGTTCAAAGGCATCAGTTCTTAGGCATTCAGTCTTTTTTATTGTCCAGATCTCACATCTGTATGGTATCCCTAGTGGATATCCCTAGTGGCTCACTTGGTAAAGAATCTGCCTGCAATGCAGGAGACCCAGATTCAATTCCTGAATGGGGAAGATCCCCTGGAAAAGGAAATTAAATGGCAATCCACTCTAGTACTCTTGCCTGGAGAATTCCATGGACAGAGGAGCCAGGCAGGCTACAGTCCACGGGATTGCAAAGAGTCAGACACGACTGTGCAATTATCATTTCATTTCATTTCACATCCATCCACGACTCCTGGAAAAATCATAGCTTTGACAATGCAGACCTTTGTTGGCAAAGTAATGTCTCTGGTTTATAATATGCTGTCTAGGTTTGTCACTGCTTCTCTTCCAAGGAGCAAGTCATTTAATTTCATGGCTGCAGTCACCAACCACCTTTATCAGGTTAGGTTTCAAATAACAAACGTTTCTTTCTATTTCCATTAGCATAATCAACCTTGGAATTCCTGAAGGCATTTCCTGTTCTCCAAGAAAGTCTCTAGAACATTCCAAGGAGCCTCATTGGCCCCCAGCACTGCTAAGGAATCAGAGGGGGCCTCCTCGGCTTTGTCACTTCACAGGATCATGAGAATGGTCATTTTTGCGTGGACGCGTCCTTTGCCACTTTTACCGAAGGCCAAGAATGCTACCTAAGAGGTTAATATTTACAACTTGGGTCAAGGTTCCAAGAATACCATGTTGGGAAAAATAAAGTCCTAACTGTCTAAGAACCACTGGTGGTTTGAAGTCGTTCTTTTGGACTCCAGGGCTCAATATTGAATTCTCTGGAGGTTCTTTTAACAACGTGGATTTGTGGTCATGTCTGTATTTACTCATTAACCAAGCTAGTATTTATTGAGCACCTGCTATGACCCATGTGCATGTACTGGAACACAGCAGGGAGTGACACGGAGCCTCTGGCATCATGGTGTTTACAGCATTGTGGGGAACACAGACACAGAACAAATGAACACAAGTGCACAACACCGAAAATTCAGTACCGATCAGCTGCTCCCTTCAAGGAATATGATATGTCTTCTCCTCCACAGATAAATTGTAAAACGTTCCGTCTAGGATTTCAACACACCTCAAGAGAATCGTTCCTGGGTATTTCATATTTATTGTTATGATTGTGTATGGAATTTTCCTCCCCTTACATTTTCTGCCAGGTTATTATTGGTGTAAAACAAAAGCTATTGATTTTTATAGATTTATTTTGTAAACTGGACACCTTATTAAACTCTTTTATTGTGTTTTAAAATTTGGTAATAGCTTTTCTACTGCAAGCAATTTTTGCTGACCTCTGGTTGAAGTTCTCATTCCAGAAATACAATCGCTTTAAGAATAAACATTGTGTGTTAAAAAGCACTTTGGAGATAATTCTCTTCTGCTCCTTCGAGCAAGTCCTTGCAGTTTAGAGGACATTTATTCTAATTCATCAGAGCCGCACCCTTCGCTGTAATTCCTTGTCTGTTACATGGCTGGTGATGTCTTTGCTTCGAATTCTTATCAGCGAGTGTTTGCTCACTGCGGGGCTCTGAGGGGCAGCTCTCAGAGACCCTGTGTGTGTGTTTTCATGTCTGCTGTCTCAGCTTGAATCAGTGGAGGAGAGGGTGGGTTTTGATGAACATGGAGGGAGGTTAGGCCCACAGCACTTGTGTGTGTGTGTGTGATTCCTGCCATTTTATTTAAGCAGCCACCTCCCTCATCTTTACCCTAAGTGTTCCCTCGCTCACCTGCTTCCCTGAGCTTCCAAGTATTCATCACCCTGACTCAGGACCTACTCATCTGTTTGTGGTCTTTCTGACAATACAGTTCTCCTCATCGGGGCTTTGTACTCTTGGTTCATTCCCGATTTCCCAGCCATCTGACCAGTGCTTGGCCCTTTCTGGGCTCTCAATAAATTTATGTGACATGAATGAAATCAACAGCCCCTGAGGGACTTCCCTGGTGGTCCAGTGGCTAAGACTTCACCTTCCAATGAAAAGGGGTGTGGGTTCAATTCCTGGTTGGGGAGTTAAGATTCCACATGCCTTGCGGCCAAAAAACCAAAGCATAAAATAGAAGCAGTATTGTAACAAATTCAATAAAGACTTGAAAAATGGTCCACATCAAAAAAAAAAAAAGAAAATCTTCAGAAACAGCTCCTGCGTAGCTGCTAGGCGCCCATTACTGCAAGGGTTCTGGAGATGGACCATGAACAACGAGATGTGTAATTTTTGCCTCTTGGGGAGGCAGGTTCTTGGCCAGGAAGAGCAGTGCTGCGCCCCCCACCCCCCTGCCGTGAGAAGTTTCCTTTCCCTCTATGGGTGCTGGCTCCATTCCATGGGGCAGCCCCATTTCTGTCTCAGGGGTGCCTCCCAGCACCACTGAGTTGGCTCCAGGTAAGGACCCCCGGGCCCTTACTGCGCTCAGATCATCCGCCACCTTGCTCTAGTGGTTGGTCCCTGCCACTCTGCATTTGGAAACCTGAGGGCTAGGCCAGCAGAAATAATCAATAAACAATCTATACTAGGAATGGAAAAGAGTTTTATTTGAACCACACTGAGGACTGTCACCTCAGGAGACAGCCTCTCGAACAACTCTGAGAAATTGCTCAGGAGAAGCATGATTTTCAGCTATAGTTTTGTATCTTGTTAGAACAAAGAACATCAAATAAGTCAGGGATACATTCCTTCAAGATTTAAAAACAAACCAGCCAGGAGCCGGTCAATATGTCCTTGGCAGCTGGGAAGGGAGTCTTATCATTAAAGCAGGACCAGCATTGATGTCCCAGGAAAGGAGGCATTTAATCTTTATTTTTAACATGGACATAGTTCACTTCTGGTCAATGCGCTATTTTCTTTAATGTTAAAGCAGATGTATAATGTATTTTTGAGAGGTCACAAACAGACCACATTATTGATAGCCAGCATAAAATTCAAGCTAACTCAGGTACAAGCCAGAATGACTTCCTCAGACCTCAATATGTGAGCAATTTTTCCATTATCATCCTAGACTTATTGTGCAGATGGGCTTCACTCTCACAGTGTGGAATCACAGCAGCTAGGGTATACCCTCAACCTACTTCTATCTGTAGCATAACTCATATCAATTCCTACTTGTATCTATACCACTGTTTTAGTCGCTGAGTTGTGTCCAGCTCTTTGTGGCCCCATGGACTGTAGCCCACCAGGCTCCTCTGTCCATGGGATTTCCCAAGCAAGAATACTGGAGTGGGTTGCCATTTCCTTCTCCAGGGATCTTCCTGACCCAGGGACTGTGTTTCCTGCACTGGAAGGCAGATTCTTTACCACTGAACCATCTATACTTACTCATGTACCGTTCTGTTTGCCAGCCCATATATGTTTCATATGTCGAGGTCTTTGGGGGCATTAATTATTATTGGGAATTTTGAGAGAAGGGAGAATTCAGAAATTGGCTCAAGTTATCTTAACAATCTCCATTGTGATAATCAATGGTGATTATTAGATAAGTTTTTCTTCAACTTGCTGGTAGAATAATTTCAGTTAATTGCTACCACTGTTTCTCGTTTTTTGGTGGGATTCAGCATCCTCCTGTTGATGGATGTTCTGCAGCTAGTTGCGATTTTGGTGTTCTTGCAAGGGAAGATTAGCACATATCCTTCTATAACACCATCTTTCTGAGCTAAAGGCATCAGGAGAAAGTGAAAGTGACGTCCTCAGGCTTGGAAAGTGGAGCAGGGCCACCAGGCCTTTAGGCTCTTCCACGTCTTCTGCCCAGTAGTGTTCATCTTGGAGGGGCTTCTCCTTTGCCCTTGGACATGGGGTATCTTTTGCTGGTTGGATCCAACATTCTCCTGTTGATAGTTGTTCAGCAGCTAGATTTGATTTTGAACCAGTCCATCCTAAAGGAAATCAACCCTGAATACTCAATGAAAGGACTGGTGCTGAAGCTGAAGCTCCAATACTTTGGCCACCTGATGCAAAAAGCTAACTCATTGGAAAAGTCCCTGATGCTGGGAAGGATTGAAGGCAGGAGGAGAAGGGGACGACAGAGGATGAGATGGCTGGATGGCATCACTGACTTGATGGATATGAGTTTGAGTCAGCTCTGGGAGTTGGTGATGGACAGGGAAGCCTGGAGTGCTGCATTCCATGGGGCCACGAAGACTCAGACATGACTGAGACACTGAACTGAACTCAACAGTCAAACTATTCTTATTTCTACCAGTTTCTGAAGGGGAGTCCTGTGGATGAGGAGAGGTGAACAGTTAGGCTCCACTGCATATTGGTTGAAATGAGATGAAGAAACTCAAAATTTCTAAAAGTCTGCGATGAGAGAATGAGGGACAGCAAGCTCTATGTTTGTTCAGAGAAGTTTTATTAATGCACTGACTGCATATAGAAGCTGATGCCTTAAAGGGACCAAGGACAGACTGACTATGGGCCTCGAATAAGTTGGGGTGAGTCTTGGCTGTTCCAGAAGGAAGAGGGAAGACAGGATAGAAGCCATGTGGAAACTCTGGAGATGGTCTCTGTGTGGGGTGTGTGGGGCTATTGCTCTGACAAACAATATCTTCAGTACAGGTCAGACAAAAATCACACACTTCATGCGAATGGAGTTCGTGCTGGAAACTGCTGGTGAGGCAGGATGCTGTGTGTGTTAGTGCCTGCCTATGAGGTCAGAGGGCACAGAGGAGAGAGAAGCACAGAAACCCGGTGAGGGTTCCAGGCAGCTCTGGGCTAAGTGTGTGTGTGTGTGTGTGTGTGTGTGTGTGTGTGATTCAGTCATGTCTGACTCTTTGCAGCCTCTTGGATTGTAGCCAGCAAGGCTCCTCTATCCATGGAATTCTCCAGGCAAGAATACCGGAGTGAGTTGCCATGCCCTCCTCCAGGAGATCTTCCTGACCCAGGGATCAAACCCAAGTCTCCTGCATTGCAGGCAGATTCTTTACTGTTAAGTTCCACCAAATCTCCCCGGGATGGAGGGCCCAGATAACGTGTGGGTTACACTTGGCTTCTAGTTCTGCAGAACGGTGATATAGTTGATTTGTTGCCTCATGCTTTGTGGCACAATTTTCCTGGGTCCTGTTTGTCAGCAGACAGGGCCCGCCAGCCCAGGACTACAGATCTAACCCCGTTCCAGGCCTCTGGTCCTTCTTATAGACATGGGTTATACCTCTGTGTCCAGGTGTCTTACTTATTGATCCTCCTGTTCTAACATCAGAGCAGGGGTCAGGCAAGCGTCTCCTACTGGAAAAACAACTCAAAGCCCATTTTCTATCAATAGCAATGGAAGAAGACATGTTACGGGTAAGGTGTGTGTGCGTTGCATAGTTTTCACTCACTCACTCACTCATCCGTTCAGCCAGGAGGCACTAGGCAGAAAGGATAACGTCCCAGTCCTCAGTCAACTCCCATCTGGAGAAAGGAGATGGGTGAAGACACGCAGAGCCACAGCCTCCCTTACTGATGCTGGGAGCTCCAGCGCAGAGTCAGGTACAAAGCAACCGTTTCTGCCTGGAGCCTCCGTGAGGCTCCACTTAGGAGCATAGCCGTGAAGAGCTGGCTGTGTGGTGGGTGGGGAGGGAAATGTGCAGGCGGGCATTTCAGATGGGAGCAAAACACGGGGCAGGACAGAGCACCAGGGTGAGCGGGATCCTCTGTGAAGGGATGCGAGGAATGGGAGTGAGTCAAATGTCAGAAAACAAGAGTGTCTCCACGGTTACTTCTGCGGGACATTATTATGAAGGCTAATACCAATGGTCTTCGTGCTAAAGACCAGTTCATGCCATTAGTAAAGTGTCCAGGGTTCAAGGGGATGGCAGAGACCACACTGGTCTTCCGACGACATCTCCCAGGTTCTGGTACAGGGCCTCATACAGACTCAGCATCCAGTGAATATTTACTGAAGGGAGCAAACAAAGCCTTTCACAGGCTGCTTTCACGTATCAGCAGTTCTCACACGCATGCGAGCCAAAGCAGTGTCTGGGTACTGTTTGACATTCTTGAATATGGTACAAGAATTCCTTACTGAGTCTCCTGATACATATAAGTTGGTGCCCAAGCCCAGAAAATACACATAATTGTACACATCTCAATAAAAAGGCAGGTGCGAGAGGAATCAATGGAATGGGCTGAGTCTGGCGACTTGAAAATCGTCCAGTTGTCCCATTGTTTTGGACTTTGTTTTATAGGGACTAAAGCTTTCCCTGAATTTCTGGAAGAAATGTATATTTTCTTGCTTAAAACCTGGTGAGGGCTGTGACATTTCTAGCAACTGAGTGTATCCTGGGCTGAACCCCAAGGTTCAGTACATAAAAGACCGGTGGTCAGCTCTGTGCTGTTGCAATGCAGGGCTTTCACCAGACGCCCCGAAGGACCTCTCTCTGGGTCAGTTGCTGTTCAGCGTCCCTGGAGGCTGCCTCCTCTACCTGTAATTTCGCAGAATGTATTCCCAACACTCATGAGACAAATCTCTAGGGGATGATGGAGGAGCTGACAGCTAAAGCTGAGGGGTTGTTTCTAGCAAAAGTATTTCTAAGATATATATTTATATATCATATCACGTTTCATATATATTTCAAATACCATATATATGAGCATATACACAGTTAAGTATAAGACAGCCATCCACCTGCTATGATTCTAAGGGGACCAACCTGACCCCCTGAAGAACAACCACTCTTGCTTTGCTTGTCAATTCCCTACTGGGCTGAGCCATTTGATTCCATACTGAGAATGTGGCTTAAAATTTCACTGCCCTCTGACCCATTAATTTCACTCCAAGGCTAATAACCGCCATTGACATGGAAAGTCATTCCTGGCAGGATCATGTAAAATGAAAAAACATGCAAAGGAACCAGATGCCCGGTGAGAAGAGACAAATCACAACTTATCAACAGACTGGAGTCTGTGCAAAAATTTTAAAAAGGCCCAAAAATTTAAAGAGGAGGAATATTCATAATAAAATGGCAGAAAGCAGCAAATTACATAAAATTGTGCTTGTCACAAGAGTACAATTATGTAACACATATACACACACACACGTGTGTCCAGCTTGATTCTGAGCTTCTGCTGACCCTGACTGTGAGGCTGGTGAGGACCTGCAGCCACCCTCCCTGCCCCGTTCTATCTGCCTGAGTAATTGGCAAGACTCATGGGGAGGGAACTTGGGGAGGGGGCAGTGCAGGTGAAAACATATGGGTTATTTTCCTAAAGGCAGATGATAAAGTGCAAAAGAATTGGGGAAAGGACATTTCTATCTTTCCTCACGGGGTATGGAAGAGGTCCATGGCTGAGAGTAACCCGAAAAGAACACAGTTCCATTTGGTCCCTGGAGCGTTTTAAGGGCTCCTTGGCCAGGGAGGGGCTTCCTGGGTTTGATCCCTGGGTCAGGAAGATCCCCTGGAGAAGGGAAGGGCAACCCACTCCAGTATTCTTGCCTGGAGAATTCCATGGATGGAGGAGCCTGACGGGCTATAGTTCATGGGGTCGCAAAGAGTCAGACAGGACTGAGTGACTAACACACTTGGCGAGGTAGGTGGTATCATCCTGGGTGGCAATTGACTCCCCCTCCACTCCACAGGTGAGAAATTTAAATCGGTGGGCTGTGCTCTTTCTTGAGGCTCTAGGGGAGAAATAATTTCCTTGCCTTTTCCAGCTTCTAAGGCCCCTGCACTCCTGGGCTCATGCACCCTTCGACCACCCACGGTCAGGGCCAGCAGTGAGACATCCTTAAATTTCCCTGTCTTTGTCTCTGTCACCTCTGCTTCTGTCCTCACGTCGCTTTCGTGGACTCTCCTGCCTCCCTCTGATAAGGACCCTTGTGATGACACTGGGACCACCTGTATAATCCGGCATAATCCCCCATCATAAGACCCTTAACTTCATCCCATCTGCAAAGTCCCTTCTGCCCTGTAAGGTGATACAGTCCTAAGGATTACGACACTGACATCCTGCCCTCCACATGCCCTCATGTTGAGTGTAGGCTACTGCCGTGCCATTGGAGGAAATATGATGTTTAATGATACACAAGAATAGTTATGGATGCTTTGTCTTCTTAACTGCAGGAAAAAGCACTTCTAACCATTCAAAATTGGATGATGTGTCAAACTCGTTAGAAACAGATTTATGGCAGGGTGGTGGGAGAGGAAAAGCAAACCCATTTGTGATGAGCATAGTAAACAAAATCATTAATTTCACTAGAACACTGAATTTCTTGAGAGGTTTCATTAAAAAAAAAAAAAAAACTCAGAGAGTAAAAAACAACTAGTTCTCACTTGGATAATTTTTTTCTTTTCTTTTTGAGATTTCTGTTTAAATCAGAGACAACAAAAATGGGGGTTTTGAGTGAGTCCTAAGCAGCTTCTTATAAATAGAGACCATGAGGACAGGATGCAAATGGCTGGTGTGTCCAGTCACACTCCCCTTAAAGAAATACATAGATTTTTGTGCAAACATAGATTTGTTGCTGTTAAGTTGCTAAGTCCTGTCTGACTCTTTTGTCACTCCGTGGACTGTAGCCCTCAGGCTTCTCTGTTCTTGGGATTTCCCAGGCAAGAATGCTGGAGTAAGGAGCCATTCCCTTCTCCAGGGGATCTTCCAGACCCAGGGATCGAACTCGAGTCTCCTGCATTGCAGGTGGATTGTTTATCACTGAGCCTCTCAGGGAGCCCGAAAACATGGATATTTGAATGCAAATGGATTCATGTGATTGATGAAAACTCGTGTGTCAAGTGCCATGTTAGGTTTGGAGGATACACATGTGGATTAGGCAATGCCAGCACCACCCCAAGAGGTATGCACTCTGGTGGAGAGGCAATGAAAGCTGTTCAAATAAATATGTTTAATCGCCACTTGCATCAGTGGGCACTTTGGGATATTAAGTTCCTGAAAGGGAGAGCAAGAGGCAAGGTGAGCCACGGTGGAAATAATTCTGGTTTACTAGAACAGTGTCACCTGTGCTGCCATGGAGGACAACTCGGCACACATCCAGATGCACAGCTCCACCTTGTTCACAGGTGTCAGGGCGCCGAGACCTCGGGGGAGCTGTGGGTGGGTGGTCGGTATCTGGGTCTCACCTGCTCCACCCAGGAGCGGGGCTGGGGTGGTTTGATGATCCTGTGATGACTCAGTTCCCAGCTGCTCTGCCCCTCTCCCTTCCATCTCACGCTGAAATCTAATCGTGGCCAAAGCAATTTGAGATGAAGAAAAGCACTCCCCCTTTTTTTCCCTCTGCAGAAACTGGATGTTTCAGTGGAATGTTCTCTCAAAAGGAAGCTCAATCTTCCTTGCATATGAATAAAAATCACGTGATTATATGTATGAAGCCTGTGTCTACAGCTTACAGCAAAGTAGTGAAGACCTGATACTTGACAAGGGAAAAGAGGCCATGGTGTCCTCAGCATCAGTCTGCATTTCAAAAAAACTCACTGCTTTTGGATCTCACTGGATTTGAATAAGAAAACAAGCTGAATTAATGAAAATTCTAGAGAAACAGTTGTGAATATTTAATGTAAGCATGGACATACTCCTAATCAGAGTCTCTGTCCTTATTTCTCTGCTCTCTATTATCAAACTAAATGCCCTTGATACCCTTCTGCTACCATGTCATCCACCTTAAAAATTGTTATATTTGATTTGGAAAAATAAATCATTCTAAAACAATTGGATTTAAACTACTGATGAGCTCAAAACGCCTGGTGTTCCCTGCTGACTGCACTGAGGGTTTGACTGTGTCTTTTCTAGACGCTTGCTCTCAGTAGAAATGTTTGGGCACCTGGACAGCCACTGGGGCTTCGGGTGAAATGACATCAGCTTAGACACCAGGTAGCGGCTGCTCTCTGCCCTGGATGCACATTAGAAGAACCCCAGCGCTGATGAACCAATCCTGAATCTCCAGGGACGAAGCTGGGCGCCTGCAGGTTTATAAAGCTCCCCCAGGGTGCTTCCAACACACTGGGAAGGTTGAGGACCACTGGAGTGAAGATGCCATCTTTCAGCCAGATGACGGTGGTCTGTCGTCCTCAGTCGCTTGTGAGATCAAAAGAAGCTAGAGGATCTAGGGTGAAAACAAAGAAGCACTGGCACAATAACGAGAAGGGGAAAAAATAATTTTCATTCATCTGTTGCCTACTTTCCTTTTAAATCAAATTTATTTTAGAGATAGGCTTTCCAGATTTGCCAGGAAACGCCCGTACTGATTTCCACTAGATGCGATGAAGCAGCATCCTTGTCTGACTAATGTGAAGGTCCACCCTAGCTGTTGCAAGCCAGGCTTTTGGTCAGCAGTCCCCAGTGAGGCTCAGTGCCTCTGTCTCTCCTCCCCCTGCCAAGAGACCGTCAGTCAGGCTTTCGCTAGTGAGTGCAGGGGACTTGCCTGGCAGAGGTGCAGACCCTGGAGGGAGAGCAGAGAGGAGCTCCTTCCCCCTCCAACTCTTCTCCCAGTTCTCCCTCCCTCCCTGGTACTTCCCTGGTACCAGGGCACTTTCCTGGTGGCTCAGACGGTAAAACGTCTGCCTACAATGCAGGAGACCCAGGTTCGATCCTGGGTCGGGAAGATCACCTGGAGAAGGAAATGGCAACCCACTCCAGTATTCATGCCTGGAAAGTCCCATGGACAGAGGAGCTTGGTGGGCCACAGTCCATGGGACCGCAAAGAGTCGGACACGACTGAGCGACTTCACTTTCACTTTCTCCCTCCCTCCCAGGTGGGCCAACTTGCTGTCCCCCGGGTCAAGTGCCCACCCACAGGCGGCCTCAAGGAGGTGGCTGCCCCACACTCACCTGCCCACCCACCCAGAGGACTGGCGACCTCCAGATCTGTAGACAGCACACGTGTCGCCACCTCACACACAGCCCGCGGCCTCCACCCACCGCCCCAGGTTGTTCGTGCATCCAGCTCCCTTCCCCTCTGGCCTTTCCCCGCCTTTCCCCCGTCCCAGCCTGCCTGGCTTCTTCCACCCATCCACTGACCCATCCCCCATTGATCAAGCACCACGTGCCCCCACCGTGCTAGGCGCTGGGCCTGAAACGCCCTGGGTGGAAGGAGGCAGCGTCAGGGCGGCCCTTCTGCAGCCCACCTTCTGCTCAAGGGCAGGTGGGAAATTCATCCCACGACCCGGGGAAAAATGTCAAACTGCCACTGTGACAAGGGCTCCCGGGAGAGGGACATGGGCCTCCCGGGAAGTCTTGGGCAGGTCAGGGGATCAGTGCAGAGGCCTGAAGGAGGGGCGTCCACAGGCAGGGCTATGCAGGGACAGTCGACTGTGGGTGGTTGGAGGATGGGAGTGTCTGTTGAGTGTGTGAGCAAGTATACGGGTGTGTGTGCAAGCGTGTAAGAGGATGCAGGAGCAAGAGCATGTGCGTATTCTCCGGTACACGTGGGCGTATGTTTGAACACCCACACTGTGTGGGTGCGCGTGTGGGTATTTGCACATGGAGTCACACCTGGCGGGGACAGGGATGTCGGGGGGATCGGTGCGGGGGAAGCTGGACTTGATTTCCGCTGGTGATGGCAGAGGGGGATGGGGGGGGTGGTCTGGAGGAATCCTTCCACTGGGGACTTACCCAGAGCCCCTCACTTCCTGCCTTAATCGGTGAAGTATAGTGACTTGGATTTTGTTACCTTCTGAACCTGATTCCAGACTGCCCCTGCCCCTTTGGGTGTGTGTGTGTCTGTGTGTCTTTGTGTGTGTGAACCTTGCGCTCTGGCTTCAGTTTCTTGGGCGGGGGGCAGCTGAGTTCCAAGTACTGGCCTGACCCTTTTCTGCTATTCTCACCAGCGTGTCACCGTGGCTGGCAGGGATTCCTCAAGGAGAGGGGCTAGCCTCCGGGACAGCGACTCTCAGCCCCCACTTTGGCCCTTGAGCTTTGTTCTAAGTGTGAGCATCAGGAGGGCAGAGTCCAAGTCCCCACCCCCAGCCCCCACCTCCTCCGTCTCCCCAGGGCGGTTCTGGTCTCCGCTTATCACCTCCTTGGCTCAGGCCCCTGCAAGCTCAAGGTTCCCTACAGTGCATCATTGGCCTTGGTGCAAAGATTCCATGGTGCTTGGGGTCACAGGGACCTCCTGCCCAGGGTCACCTGCCTTCTGGTTTCTGGGCAACTTTGGCTACTCAGAGGTCCTGAAGGAAGATTAGAGACCATCAAGGGAGGGGGAATGTCAGGAATGAGTCCCTTGTTCTGCTCAGCTACCCCCGCCCCAAGCTCAGCTCTGCCTCCCCCCCCACCCCCAGATAAATCAAGGCCCCTTGCCATCCTTGGACTCTATCCTGAATCTTCTCACCCAGGCATCGCTTCCATTTCTAGTTATGCATGAACTTACGGGTTTACTTGTTAATGCTCGTCACCCAGGAGACTATCAGGGCCAGGGGTCCAGGGTGCTGTGAGTTTTGTTTCCCCACTTTATCCCTCATTGAGGATCTCAGTAATTATTTGTTAAGGAACAAATGGATGAATCGTCACACTGCTGACATCATATCAACCCTCTTGTTAAATGCCTTTAAAAGCCTCCCGTTTCCTGTGAGGCTCTAACTTAAGCCTGGAACCCAAGCTGCTTCCGTCCTGGCCTCCAATCTATTTTTCCAGCCTCTTATCACAGACTTTCACCTCACACCCTCTGGCCAGTTTCGCGTCAGCCTAGCCACAATGCAGCTCCATTTTTCCTATGAAAATCTTTATTGTCCTCTAAAGGTCAGCTCCAGCTCCACCTCTCATGGTGACGTTTTTCCTGCTTCTAGAAGTCGGTAACATTTGCTGGTAATGCTCTTAAACTCATGCTTCTATCTGTCTTCTGGGAAATCAGGGGCTTTCATATCTTGCTTTTCCACCAGATTGAAAGAAGAAAAATCTCTTAATTGTTTTTATATTTGTTTTTATATTCTCCTAAATTTGCAACTCATAAAAGTCGCTAAAGATATATTTGTCAACTTAATAAAAGCATTACTTTGTTACAATCTTGTCCTCTGCAGTTAAAAGATTCTGTCTCATGGATCTTTCAAACTGCCTATATTTCTCAGCTTAAAGCTTTCACATAGGGATCCACCTTAAACCTTGCTAAGGACTGATTCCCAGGGGGGAGGGCTTGCTATCAATCATTCAGTGGTGGGGACCTGGTGTGTCAACAGCTTTGGAGAAAATCAACGACCGTGGAAAAGTAAAACCCTGGCCCCCAGTGCAGAGTGCCCTTTGCACAACCTGGTCATTGCATTGTTTCTGCAAGTGGAAGTGATTGCATGACTTCAGTGCTGAGGAGATAGACCATTCCCCTTTATTTTACCTTAAACTTTAAGACCTAAATATAAATATTCCAGCTATTCATCTCAGCAGGATTTGGTTATGGAAACATAATCAGAATTATTTAAGAGACAGAGGCGGCTTCTATTTTGGTCCTGGCACAGGAAATTCAGCCTTTGTCCATTTCTACAGTTTGATTTATGTGAGGTTAAAAATTCATAACGCAGGAGCTAACCTCGAGCAAATATTGTTTCTCGCAGTGAGCCAATTCAAACGTCCTCTTGGCCCAGGTTTCCTGTTCAGAAGGTTTAGAGATGAAAGCTTAGCTGCGGCTGACCTCTTTGATCTCCTGCAAGTCATTCGGGCCTTTGTTGTGTTCTGGGGTCCGCGGGGGCTCGGCCTGGGTGGCCCAGAGAGGGACCGGGAGCCTCTCCCTGTTCAGGAGCACCTCCTGTGTCAGGTGCCTTATGTGGCTGTCTGACTTAACCCTCCGGTAATCCCATGATGTATCATCTGGACAGCCCAGAAGCAGGAACTGAGATAGGCTGATCACCTGCCTGAGTCTGCGCTGTGGCAAATGGCCAAGTTGCTTGGCGTGGCCGCAAGGCTGTGAGCTGGCTTTGTAGCTGCAGATGGGCGTGGAGAGGTGATGCCCTCCTGCCACCTGGATGCCAAGATGCGGGGGATACAGGTTGCTGCTGCTGCTGCTGCTAAGTCGCTTCAGTCGTGTCCGACTCTATGCAACCCCATAGACGGCAGCCCACCAGGCTCCTCTGTCCCTGGGATTCTCCAGACAAGAACACTGGAGTGGGTTGCCATTTCCTTCTCCAGTGCATGCATGCATGGATACAGGTTAACCTTTCCTTTGACCCAGAGACTCCTAAGTGGGAATTGTGGTCGTGTCTTCACTTCTTCCTGACAACAACGCGCGGGGGCCCTGTGCTTTGTGAACTGTGGACACACAGGAGCGTCCGGCATCCACAGGGTGGTTACTCCTTCTGCTGCGGCCAAGGGACAGGTCACACCACTTTCCCTGTGGACAGTGCTGTGAACGCGTCACTTTCCCTTCAATCCACCCAAGCCTCTCACGGACCCCGGGCACAGCCCCAGCCCCAGGACCCTCTGATCATCTGGAGAGAGCACTGAGCCTAAAGGAGCCTTAACTGGCCCCACGATGCTGTCCTTCACTCGGCCCCTGTGACCTAGGGGCCTCCCTGCCCCACGTTCTGCCCAGAGGGAGCCCAGTGACACAGCGTGCCTGCTCCTACACTCGGGGCCTGCCAGGGTCCTAGGTGTGTGAGTTTAGTCCCAGAGAACAAACACTAACCAGATCTGGTCTGAAACCTCTCCTAACTCTGGACCACTGAAGCCATGAGATAAGAAAGATGGACCAAAAGAAACACCAATGTAAACAGGCAGGGAGACCACGGTGGAGAGGGCACAAGGTGGCAGAAAGATGCGTGTGAGGTCCTCCGGGTCAGTGCTGGGCTAAGGCAGGAGGGGTCCAGTCATACTCTGGCACTGCCACGGACAAGCAATCTGATGGGCCCTCTCCAGCTTCCTCTTCCTTCCCTGTGAGCAAGGACACAGACCATCGATGGATGAGTGGATAAAGGCGTGGTACATACATACAATGGAATATTACTCGGCCATAAAAAGGAACAAAATTGGGTCATTTGCAGTGATGTGAATGCACATAGATTTTACCTACAGAGTAAAGTAAGTCAGAAAGAAGAAACCAAATATGGTATATTAACTCATATATATGGAATATAGAAAAATGGTCCTGAAAGTGTTAGTCCCTCAGTCGTTTCTGACTCTTTGCAATCCCACTGATGGTGGCGTGCTAGGCTCCTCTGTCCATGGAATTCTCCAGGCAAGGATACTGGAGTGGGTTGCCGTTTCCTCCTCCAGGTGATCTTCCTGACCCAAGGATGGAACCTGGGTCTCCCATATTGCAGACAGACTCTTTACCACCTGAGCCACCAGGGAAGACCAGATGGTGCTGATGAACCTAATATTTGCAGAACAGGAACAGAGACGCAGATGTAGAGAAGGGACTTGTGGACACAGCGGGGGAGGGAGTGAGTGGGAGAAACTGAGACCGCAGCGCTGACACAGACACACAATCGCGTGCAAGAGACGGAGCTGATGGGAACGTGCTGCAAAGCACGGGGCGCGCAGCTCAGTGCTCCGTGATGACCGTGAGGGCTGGAGCTGAGGGGGAAGAGGAGGGAGGCTAAAAAGGGAGGGGATGTGTGTATACTTACAGCTGATTCACACTGTTACACAGCAGACACTGACACAACATTGTAAAGCAATTATCCGCCAATAAAAATAAATAAGGACACAGATTCTGTTGTTCATGTAGAGTTACCTGACCAGGCCTGAGAAGTTCTTTTCCACCTCCCATTCAGATATTTTGAAAATGAAAGCAACTTAAACTCTGCAAATGAGATCCCCCATTGGATCTGGAGTTTGGCATGACTACTGGTCTATTTTACACTGGGTCTGAATGAGAAAGAACATGAAGGACTGCACCTGGTCCACCTTCTTTATGAGAACAGCCTGCTGGGTCCTGGAGAAGACAGGATGACTTGCACCTCTGGGTGCTCTTGGCTTGAGTCCACACTACAGAATGCACGGGTGTGAGAGCTGGACCGTGAAGAAAGCTGAGCGCCGAGGAATTGATGCTTCTGAACTGTGGTGCTGGAGAAGACTCTTGAGAGTCCCTTGGACTGCAAGGAGATCCAACCAATCCATCCTAAAGGAGATCAGTCCCGAGTGTTCATTGGAAAGACTGATGCTGAAGCTGAAACTCCAATACTTTGGCCACCTCATGTGAAGAGCTGACTCGTTGGAAAAGACCCTGATGCTGGGAAGGATTGAAGGCAGGAGGAGAAGGGGACGACAGAGGGTGAGATGGCTGGATGGCATCACTGACTCAATGGACATGAGTTTGAGCAAGCTCCGGGAGTTGGTGATGGACAGGGAAGCCTGGCATGCTGCAGTCCATGGGGTTGCAAGGAGTCGGACATGACTGAGTGACTCAACTGAACTGAACTGAAGACCTAAACATGGCTTCCCTGGTGGCCAGTCAGTAAAGAATCTGCCTAAAATGCAGGAGACACAGGTTCAATCCCTAGGTCTGGAAGATCCCCTGGAGAAGGAAATGGCAATCCACTCCAGTATTCTTGACAGGACAATCCCATGGACATAGGAGCCTGGCAGGCTATAGTCCATAGCATTGCAAAATTCAGACACAATTTAGTGACTAAACTACCACCATGTGGTAAACATCTAAGAGCAAAGAATTCTGTAGCCAGTCAGGTTCTTACAATGCAAAGTCATCTTTAGTTATCAGTCAGTTCAGTTCAGTTGCTCAGTCGTGTCTGACATTTTGGGACCCCATGGACTGCAGCACACCAGGCCTCCCTGTCCATCACCAACTCCCAGAGTTTACTCAAACTCATGTCCATTGAGTCAGTGATGCCATCCAACCATCTCATCCTCTGTCGTCCCCTTCTCCCGCCTTCAATCCTTCCCAGCATCAGGGTCTTTTCCAATGAGTCAGTTCTTCGCATCAGGTGGCCAAAGTATCGGAGTTTCAGCTTCAGCATCAGTCCTTCCAATGAATATTCAGGACTGATTTCCTTGAGGATGGACTGGTTTGATGTCCTTGCCATCCATTCAGTTCAGTTCAGTTTAGTCGCTTAGTCATGTCCGACTCTTTGCGACCCCATGAACCACAGCACGCCAGGCCTCCCTGTCCATCACCAACTCCGGGGATCAAAAGTACTGCTCACACTCTCTTCCTGAAATAATTAGTTAAAGGTATATTCCAGGCAACATAAAAATGATTATTTTTAAATTTTTACTATTTTAAATTTTTATTGTAGTTGGCTTACAATATCATTTGTTTCAAGTGTACAGCACTGTGATTCAATTATACATATATATATGAATATACATATATATATATTCTTTTCAGATTCTTTTCCCTTGGAAGTTATGACATAATACTGAGTGTAGTTTCCTGTGCTTTGTTGGCTATCTGTTTTATACATAGGCGTGTGCATACGCTAATCCCAGCCTCCTAATTTATCCCTCCATGTCCCCTTTTGGTAATCAGGTTTATTTTCTCTGTGAGTCTCTTTATGTTTGGGGAATAAGTTCATTTACATATTTTTTTCCTTCAAGATTCCACATAAAAGTGATATCATCTGGCATTTGTCTTTATCTGACTTATTTCACCTAACATGATAATCTAAATCCATCTATGTTGCTACAAATGGCATTACTTCATTCTTTTTATGACAGGGTGACACTCTGTTGCTTACGTGTACCCCATCTTTATCCATTCATCTGTTGATGGGCATTTAGGTTGCTTGACAAGTTTTCTAAACTCGCACTTCATTTTCTCTGTTAATAAACATGTAATGAATAGCTACAAGATTTCAGATGTTGCAATAAGTAAAACTGTGACTAAAACCAAAGTGGTTTGCGCCCCTCTAGCACCCGTAGCCGAGAGGAGCAGAGGCGATAACAGGCAAACGCCTCGCAGCAGGACACGTGACGTCGCGGCGTGATGACGTGCGGCGTGGGGGCGTGGTAGCGCAGTGGCGTGGAGGCACGGTGTCTCAGCGTGGGACGCCTGAGACCCAAGGGGCAGGCCTGACCCAGGGTCAGCAGACAGCTCTTCCAGGAGAAAGCTGAAGTCTGCCTTGAACCTGTGGATGAGGAGGGTTTAGGCTGAAGAAGAGCTGGAAGAATGAACAGAGATCCCAGTGAAGGGCAAGCTAAGCGTGTGGGGCCAGAGAGCGTGGGGCCTCCAGTGACTGGAATACAGGGCAGCGTGAGCTGCAAGGTGCTGAACACAGGGGCCGCCCAGCGCCACGGCTCCTGAAGACCAGCGGATCCTGTGTGGATCCTGACCACGCTTTGTCACCGCTCTTCACTCCGTGCCTGGCACTTAGGAGGCCCTCAGCAGATACTCGTTGAATGAAAAATGGGTTATTCAGGATGTCCACAAAAGAGAAAAAAACTCCAAACAGTTTTTAATTTGAATGACTAAAATTAACCATGGCAATATAATATCAGTCTAGGTTGATAATGCAGAATTAATTTAACAAAGGCTAGGAAATAATTGAGAGCATAGGAAAAGATCAAGGGTGATAAATTTTGTCTTATGTAAGAGGGAGAGATGAAGGTAATTGCTTCACTCTTGACTAGATAATTAGGGGATTATACATTTAAATAAATATTTGAAAAAAACATTAGAAGTATCTACTAGTATAATAATAAAAAAAAAAAACCCAGAGTATACATAACAAAATGCAAAAGGAGCTGTGATAAAGCAGAAGTCATAACAAAGCTAGGCAGGAGACATAGAGTCAGACATTTTCATTACGGTAATAAATGCTGAAAGCTTTAACTCTACTACATCAAAGAAAAACAGTCTTGTGACAGGAAGCAAAAATCGATCACATGATGTAAGAGATAGACAGGAAGGAGAGTGCTTTTGCAATTTAAAATAAAGGACAAGGACTTCCCTGGTGGCCCAGTGGTTAAGACAAAGCTTCCACTGCAGGGGGCACAGGTTTGATCCCTGGTCATGAAACTAAGACTCCACATGCCTCACGGAGCAGCCAGTACACACCTATATGAAAAGTGAAAGTCACTCAGTTGTGTTCAACTGTTTGCAACCCCATGGACTGTAGCCCATCAGGCTCCTCTGTCCATGGAATTCTCCAGGCAAGAATACTGGAGTGGGTAGCCATTCCCGTCTCTAGGAGATCTTTCCAACCCAGGGATCGAACCAGGTCTCCTGCACTGCAAGCATATTCTTTACCATCTGAACCACCAGGGAAGCCACATACACAAAGGACGAGGCAAAGGCGGGGTGAGGCTAGCTCGTATAGCAGAAAGGAAGGATGACAATTTCACCATCAAGAAAATAAAAACCCTAATCTGAAGAGACATATTCACACCTATGTCCATTGCAGCATTGCTCACAGCAGCTAAGATATAGCAGCAACCTGCCTCATCAATAGCTGAATGGATACAGAAGATGTGGTATATATATAAATATATACACCACACATGTGCAATAGAATACTACTCAGTTATAAAAAACGAAAGCTATCTTGCCATTTTTGACAACACAGATGGATCTGGAGGGCATTATGCTAAGTTAAATGAGTCAGACCAAAAAGACAAATACTGTATGACCTCACTTATACTTGGAATCTAAAAAAACAAAACACAAAAGCAAGCATAGCAAAACAGAAACAGACTCATAGACACAGAGCACAAGCAAGTAGTTGCCAGAGGGGAGGGCTGTGGGGGAGGAATGAAATAGGTGAGGGAGATCAAGTTAAAAAATAAGTCACAGGGATATAATGTACAGCATAGAGAATATAGCCAATAATATAACAGCTGTATAGTGACAGGCAGCCGGAGAAGGCAGTGGCAAGCCACTCCAGTACTCTTGCCTAGAAAATCCCATGGACAGAGGAGCCTGGTGGGCTACAGTCCATGGGGTCGCTACTAGTCGGACAAGACTGAGCGACTTCACTTTCACGTTTCACTTTCGCACATTGGAGAAGGAAATGGCAACCCACTCCAGTGTTCTTGCCTGGAGAATCCCAGGGACGGGGGAGCCTGGTGGGCTGCCGTCTATGGGGTCACACAGAGTCAGACACGACTGAAGCGACTTAGCAGCAGCAGCAGTGACAGGCGGTGACTGATCATTGGTAACATATAAAAATACTGAATCACTGTGTTGTATACTTGAAACTACTATGATATTGTAAGTCAACTATACTTCAATTAAAATTTTTTTTAATATAGATGTCAATCAAGAAGCCTTGGGCTTCCCAGCTGGGGTTAGTGGTAAAGAACTCACCTGCCAATGCAGGAGATACAAGAGGTGCAAGTTTGATCCCTGGGTCAGGAAGATGCCCTGGAGGAGGGCATGGCAACCCTCTCCAGTTTTCTTGCCTGGAGAATCCCATGGACAGAAGAGCCTCGCAGGCTACAGCCCATGGGATCACAAAGAGTTGGACACGACTGAAGCAAATTAGCACCCATGTTCAAGAAGCCTTAGAACTGCAATATGAGTCATGTTAGATTATGAAAAGTAACGATTCTGAAAATAGTCATTAGCTGTCATGCACTGGTAAGCACTATTGACATTTGTAAATTAATATTTCAGAAGTCAATAGGAAATCATCAAAATAGAGTCATTGAGGAGAATGATCGATAACCATCACTCTATGATAGGTCGATGAAAAGGAAATTAGTTATTTGATTGTATTAATTGCCCGTGTCTGCTGTAAGAAATTTCCACAAACTTGGTGTTTTAAAAGGGCACACATTTACTCTCTCATAGTTCTGGCAGCCAGAATCTGGAATCAGTTTACTGCTGCCAGCAAGGTGTCAGGAGAACCACACTTCTCCGAGAGAACCATCTGCTTCCTGACCTCTTCCAGTTCGGAAGCCGCTTCCCCTGGCTTGTGGCCCCTTCCTCCAGCCTCAAAGCCAGCACCACAGCCTCGTGCTTCAGTTGTCACATCGCCTCCCTCTTCTGTTTTGGTTCCCTTCCTACCTCCTCTTATACTGAAACTGTGATTGCATTGAAGGCATTCCTAGATACTTCAGGATAGTCGCCCCATCTCAAGATTCTTAACCACACCTGCAAAATCTCTTTTGTCATATAAAAGACCTGTCTGTCTTCAGGAGCCATCACTCAGCCTATCACAATGATAACAGATGCCCAGTCACTCACTCATGTCTCTTTGAGACCCCGTGGACTGTGGCCCACCAGGCTCCCCTGCCCATGGAATTTTCCAGGCAAGAATACTGGAGTGGAGTGCCATTTCCTACTCCAGGGGATATTCCAGACCCAGGGATCAAACCTCTCGTCTCTTGCATCTCCTGCATTGGCCAGCAGATTCTTTACCACTAGTGCCATCTGGATAGTAGGACTTAAATATAAAGATCAAGGTCACAGCACTGGGACTATTTACTTTCAAGTTTTCCATGGGACATTTCCAAAGCTGGCATGCATTTGGCTTTATAAACAGCCCAAAGCAAAAATTATTTGCTGATCATCTTCTAAAATTCAAAATTTATAATACTTGTTGTTAAGTCGTGAAGTCATGTCTGACTCTTTGCAACCCCATGAACTGCAGCATGTCAGGTTTCCCTATCCTTCACTATCTCCCTGAGTTTGCTCAAATTCATGTCCATTGAGTCAGTGTTGCCATCCAACCATTTCATCCTTGGTCACCCCCTTCTCCTCCTACCCTCAATGTTTCCCAGCATCAGGATCTTTTCCAGTGAGTTGGCTGTTTGCATCAGGTGGCCAAAATATTGGAACTTCAGCTTCAGCACCAGTCCTTAAAGTGAATATTCAGCTTTGATTTCCTTTAGGATTGACTGGTTTGATCTCCTTGCTGTCCAAGGGACTCTCAAGAGTCTTTTCCAGCATCACAGTTTGAAAGTATCAGTTTTGTAATATCTAAATAATTATATTTTTTCTATAATACTTAGAAAGTATAATTACTTAGATATTACTAGTAAAATAAAAGCACTCACAAGTAATGAGTATGCCATGAAATATCATTTCAGATTCTTTAGAAAATCATAAAAACAAGGACACAACTAAGGCATATCAGAAATATCAGACATATCAGAAAAGGTTGATTTTTAAAACTAAACTCTTCATTACCAAATAAAAAAGAAAATAAATATGTAAGTAGTCATTCATGGCAGGGAATTAGAACATGAATTGGATAAAAGTAGAAATTAATGAATTAGAAAGAGGGTAGGATTAATAAGTAAAACAGAAAGTAATCTATTTGCAGAGATGACAAACATCTTTGTAAAGCGTAATCAACGAATAACTGGAGAAATCACAGCAAAACAAAATGAGAAATAAGAACTTCTATTATCACCTTTATGTTAATATTACAATGTTATTTTGGAGGCTCTGGATAGGGTAGAAATAAAGAATATACACTTGCTATGAAGAAGATTAAAGCATAATTATTTCCAGCCAATATGATTATATATAAACACTCTCAGATTATGAATCAAAATAATATGTAGATTGTTGATACAATGCAGTGGTTAAATAGGAAAGTAACAAGTAAAGATGAAGTCTTTGTATTCTCTATAACCACTATGAAAACATAATAATTATTAACATAAATATTATTATCACACTTACCAAGAAATGTACAATAGCATTATGTTACATAACATGTCCTGAATGATAAGGCTATTTGGATGACAGAATTTCTCAAAAGTTTACATGATTAAAACAATTCCAAAGAAAGTCTCTATTATATTTTTGGAGAAACTCACCAAAATAATTCCATGTTAATTTGGAAGAATAAAGGGATCAGAATAAATGTTATGTACTTGGAAATGGAAGTATGATAAGAGGGAGTAGTTTTGCAAATATTGAAAGTACAAGGCTGTGTTAATTTTTAGTCCATTTAGCCCTATTATTAGAGAAGGAATTTGACTATATGAAGTTGGCAAAGGCAAATCATCAGAGAAGTTATGGATTACTTAATGGAGAGTCAGACACTACTTGTCAGATAGAAATGTACTGAGGAAAAGACATTCTCTGGAGTACATTAAGGGGAATGCAGCAAGGTTATCAATGTTCTGAGAGGTTTACTTAGCACCCCTACCCCCTCCCATAGAACTGGTGACCTTTAGATACCCAGGCAAAAATCAGGCAGTCTGATTTCTAAAATAATTGATACAATAACCATACAGACCAGCAACAGAGAGAACCAACATCAGAGACCCTGCCCTTTTTCTCAAACCTAAACAGAGCCTGGTAGGCTGCAGTCCGTGGAGTCGTTAAGGGTCGGACACGACTGAGCGACTTCACTTTCACACATTGGAGAAGGAAATGGCAACCCACTCCAGTGTTCTTGCTTGAAGAATCCCAGGAATGGGGGAGCCTGGTGGGCTTCCATCTATGGGGTCACACAGAGTCAGACACGACTGAAGTGACGCAGCAGCAGCAGCAGCAAACAGAGAACCAAGATTCACAGGGCAGGTAAGGAGCTCTAGACCCTCAACTAAGAAAGGCCAGGGAAAAAGAATAAAAAAAAAAAAACATTCCAGAAGAAAGAGGGTAATTCAGGTTACAAAATAAAAGCTAAGAACAATACTCCAACTAATAAGGAGATTTAAATTTTTTAGTTCATAAACCAAGAACAAGACGATATGAAAAAGAAAAAATTGCAAAACAAGAACATCTTTTAGGGATTAAAAAATAAAGGTAAAGCCAGAGGAATTTCTCTGAAAGATTAAAGAGATGGAAAATAACAGAGAGATGATAAGACATAAGGGCCATGGGAAGAGAGAGCAGTGGGATTGTTAGATAAAGTGTAGGAGTGACCCGAAACGGATGAAGGACATAATCCATCTGGTGGAAGGGCTTGCTCTACAACGAATTATAAACAACTTCACCCTAAGGTGTTTCTTATGCTCTCTTTGATCATGGAGTTGATCCTTTCCCCACTGCAAGGATTTCTGAACATTGCAAAGGTAGATTTTTAGCCTGCTTCTAGAAAAGTGCTCAGGGATTGAACATTTTGCTTATCATGCCAGATTATCTACTGTCAGCTTATCACCACCACGAGCAGCGGCATCAATCCCACTGCATCCCCACCACTGCATATGTGTCCACGTCTGGAGACAACATCTCCAACAATTCCTTTCCTTGTGCAGTTTCGGATCAGAGTTTGCTCATGAGAAGAACTCAGACAGGACTGTAAGATTTGGAAATTGGAAGTGATAATAGTCAAGGCTATGGCTTTTCCGAACTGAACTGATGGCTTTTCCGTAGTCCTGTATGGATGTGAGAGTTGGACTATAAAGAAAGCTGAGCGCCGAAGAATTGATGCTTTTGAACTGTGGTGTTGGAGAAGACTCTCGAGAGTCCCTTGGACTGCAAGGAGATCCAACCAGTCCATCCTAAAGGAGTTCAGTCCTGAACATTCATTGGAAGGACTGATGCTGAAGCTGAAACTCCAATACTTTGGCCACCTGATGCGAAGAACTGACTCATTGGAAAAGACCCTGATGCTGGGAAAGGTTGAAGGCAGGAGAAGGGGACGACAGAGGATGAGATGGTTGGATGGCATCACCGCCTCAATGGACATGAGTTTGAGTCAAGCTCCGAGAGTTAGTGATGGACAGCGAAGCCTGGAATGCTGCAGTCCATGGGGTTGCAAAGAGTCAGACACGACTGAGCCCCTGAACTGAACTGAATTGCCAGTTCAGAGCTTATGCCTTAAAAGACGTCGCCTTAAGAGGCCATTTCCCTTCCTGTGCTTCAGTCATTGTGAGGAGAATGATGTGCCGCAGCTGACCCTGGGTCCCAGAAGGAGGATGGGAAGCTCGTGGAGCAAGAAACTGGAGCCTGAAATAAGAGCTACCCTGGTTGATTCACAGGCTGAGCAAGAAAGATGCCTGCCACTGAGACTCAGTACTGTACTTTACCCAGCGCTTCCGCAGCACCTGCTGACTAATACAGGTGCACGACTGTGTCGTACTTTTTTATCCTTCAACTCATTAGTCTCACTGTTTACTTCTCTTACTTCAAAATGAATTTCATGATATGGATAATAGTGAGATGTCTCAAACACTTTTTGGAAAAGGGTGAAGTATAGATAAAATACTAAGGAAATATTTTGGAGAGTGCTGCTTTACCTTCTGGTTTTCATCAGTGGTTCAGATAACTTTTAGAATGCCGTTGTGTGACAGTTCTTAATATAGTTTGGAATGTAGCCATTAAGGAGAAGTCTAGGGTAAAAGAGTCAAATGAGAATAATGTCAAATTACTTCATCCATGGAGAGAGGAAGAATTCTGGAGCAGGAAGCCAGGTAGAATATTACAAGCAAGTGATGTACCTTAAAGTCATGCAAATGAGTTAATGATTAGGTTGACAATAGTCGCTGGTGCAGATTTGTTCTATTCTTTTTTTTTGCCTAAAGAAGCCCATGGTTATACAATTTTATATCAACGATTTTCTTCTGCTTTTATTCTCTGGTTCCTTTTATTGCTTTAAGATTCATTTCAGTTATCAATTTTGAAAGAAGAAATCTCAGTCATATCATAATGAAATTTTCAGCAGAATTATGTTACAATTTATTACAATTATCTTCATTTTTCTAGGAGAAAGTTAACATGCTTCAGAATGCTGTTTATGCATTGCCCCTCATTCTCCAAATTTAAGTTTTTACAGCTTTCTGTAAATGGGCTTGGAACATCATTAATGTTCAGTGATCTGAGAACATAGCATCAGTTGATAATGATAAAAGAAAAAAAATCAATCACCACCAATATGAAACCCAGGGGAAATCAACTGAAGTGGAAAACTATATGTTTTGTGCAGAGGCTTAAAAGTAGGAAAAATTATGGTTTTATAGGATCTTCCCTACATTCTGCAAGCATATAGCAAGTCTGTGAAATTTATTTTTTGAGGCTCCTCTATAAGCTTGTGCTGAAATGCAGTGAGTGCTTACCGTGAAATGAGTCATTAATTCTCCTTCATTTTGCTGCATTGAAGTAGACGATAATTATTAACCTAGCAACAGGGGAAGACAACTAAAGCACTCTTGGCCCTTGGGATGAGGAAACACTGCTAATCGTGTGGACAATCCGATGGCTCTTCCTCTTTTATAACGGTAATCTTGTTCCCTTGCTGCCTCTGCAGCACTGTCCTGAAATGTTTGTCCTGCTCCGAGAAACTTTTTCTTAATTTGTGCAACTGGGTTGTATTTTTTTGTTTGTTTCTTTTGTGGGCAGGCTAGATTGGAGGATTGACTGAGAAGGGGCAGATGAGGAGAGGGGGACACGTATCTGGAGATTTAGACAATGCTGAACTGAGATTAGAAAGCACTTTGGAGCAGCCTCCCTACGAGCCTGGGCTGAAGCGATGGCTCTGTGCACGTGAGTCACCCAACCAGCTGAGTTATTGCTAAGGAAGCTGAGACTGGGGTTTCCCAGATGGCTCTGTGGTAGAGAATCTTCCTGCTAACGCGGGAGATGCAGGTTCAATCTCTGGGTAGGAAGATGCCCTGGAGAAGGAAATGGCAACCCACCCCAGTATTACTGCCTGGGCAATCCTATGGACAGAGGAACCCGGTGGGCTACAGTTCATGGAGTCCCAAAAGAGTCAGACATGACCTAGCGATTAAATAGGAACAAGAAGAAGAAGCTGAGGCTGACCCGTAGGGTGTGGCATCAGGGTCCCTGAGCTGCAGTTCTGCAGAACAAGGCAGGGCACGTGGCCTGCCTGGTATTGCCGTTCCTGTGGCAGGTATGTCTGTGCTGAGGGACCAGTCTTGGGAGAGGGGAAGGCCTGTTTATTTCTTACTGAAGTAAAAATTCAGCTTGCAGCAAACACATGATAAGGAACAAAGGGGAAAAGACTGGTGGGCAGGGAGCTGGGGCTTTCGGAACCACAGAGCAGGCCAATGGCCACAGCAACAGCTGAGGGCTGGGCTGTCCAGAGAACAGGACAGCATTCCTGGTTTTTCTCTCCACCCTAGTAAACTTCACTAGGGTGTGTGTGACTTGTCCATGGATGCTGAGTGGGCTCTTGGGTTCTGTGACCCCTGAGGGAGAGGGTGAGATTCCTGGAAAAACGAAAAAATGTTCTTGCAGCATAAGAAGAAGGCTAGAACCATTTGGTTTAAAGACTTAGAGAAGGAACTTATGGTTGCTAGAGGAAAGGGATAGTTAGGCAGTTTGGGGTGGACATGAACACACTGCTGTATTTCAAATGGATAACCAACAAGGACCTGCTGTAAGCGCATGGAACTCTGCTCAACATTATGTGGCAGCCTGAATGGGAGGGGGTTTGGGGGAGAATGGATACATGTGTATGTATGACTGAGTCCTTTTGCTGTCCACCTGAAACTGTCACAACATTGTTCATTGTATGCTCCAATACAAAAGAAAAAAGTTTTAAAAAGGGAGAACAACAAATAAGGGTTTGGCCTAATATTTAAGCCAGGCCGAAGCAATGGGATGTATCTGTTAAAGAGATTTATATTAATGAAGTACAGCAAAACCATCTGATACCTCGTACTTTCCTAATGCTGAGAAGTTCTGGGAATGGTCCATAAAACACGCCACTGAAAGGTTATGTCAAAAGAACAGGATTTATGTCATGTCCTCATACAGATAGAACAAGAGTCACATTCAGCATATGGTGAATGGTAAAGCAAGTTGAGAAGTGGCAGGAGTAAGTGAAGTTAGACACTGAACTTGGTAGATGTCGCACGTAACAGATTCCCACAACTCAGTAGCTTGGACCTACAGTCTATCCTTGTTATTTGCAGAGTCAGTGTCTGCTAAGGTCTTTGATACAGATCAAATGAGATTTGTTTGAAACCTTGAAAAATCAATCATCATAGTGCTTTCACGGTCATTTGCAAACATCTACAGAGAGGAAAAATCCCAGACACTGGACGCACCCATTCCTAGCGGAGGTGAGAGCAGACGAGGGATGTCCCTGCAAGAGTCCTTTCTGTGGCCTATTTAGTGCCATGTGTTTTGCATTGTTGGTAACTTTACTGTTTAAAGCGGTCTCCAGGTGGTATGCGGAAGTGCTGTCCACTGTCCTGAGCACAAGAAGGCTGTGATGTGCCTGATGGCAAAAAATATCTGAGTCAAACAAGCTTCATTCAGGCCTGCATTATCGTGCTGTTGGCTGTGGAGTCAGCGTCAGCGTATGTGCATGCGTGCTCAGCCGTGTCTGACTCTTTGTGATCCCCTGGACCGTAGCCCGCCAGCTCCTTTGTTCATGGAATGTCCCATGCAAGAATACTGGAGTGGATTGCCGTTTCCCTCTCAAGGGCATCTTCCTGACCCAGGGATCAAACCCATGTCTCTTGGACCTCCTGTTTTGACAGGCAGATTCCTTACTACTGCACCAGCGGGGAAACCCCATATATATTAAACAGAAACACACAGAAAAACAAGGTTACGTGTTGATTGGTTGATGAGAATGTTATGACCAGAGTCTGGCGGGAATCCAGCCCTGTGTTTCTTCAGGAGCAAAGGCACAAGTTCATTTCTCACCAACATGTCATCGAACACAGCCATCATGCATAAAGAGAATCAACTGTATGTTTATTTTCTTCTAGTCCCTGTAGGTCAGGCATCTGGGTGGGGTTTAACTGGGTCCTCTACTCAGGACTCAAAGGCTGCATCCCTCTCAGGAGCTGGGGGTGCTCTCCAAGCTCATGTGGTTGTTGGCAGAATGCAGTCCTTATGGCTGCAGGACTGATGTCCTGTTTTCTAGCTGGCCCTTAACTGGGCTGCTCTCAGTGCCAGAAGTAGGAGGCTACAGCAGTTCCTCACCACTTGGCGGTCTCACAGCCTGGTGGATCACTTCTTTAGACAAGCAGGGGAATTTTTCACTCTAGTTGACCATGAAGGAGTCTCATCTATTGTAACATAACCATGGAAGTGATTATCTCATATAACACAACCTACTGCAGGAAAGGACATCCCAGAAGCAAGTCGCGAGTTCCATCCACACTCAGGAGGAAAGGATTGCACAGGTCATAACCCACTGGGGGTCACACAAAGGTGTGCCTGCTATAGAGGCGTGTCAGCATCTTCCAGAGATTCCATACAAACACAGGGAAGATGAGATACCATCGTGTAGTCAGGAAAGATCTAACAGTTCTGAAATTAACACTGTGTCACTGAGAGTGCATGGTGATGGAGAAGGATGCAGGTTGGGCACCTGGGTCATGTCCAACTCTGGCGCTACCTCCCTGCAATTAGATCACTGGTCAGCTTTGTCAGTTCTGCACAATAGGCCCTGTGGTTAGAAACCGATGGATGAGTGAGACACGCAGACACTTTTAAACAATTGAAGTGGTGAACTCAAAGGATTTCTGTCAGCCCACCAACCATTCAAGCTATGAGAGGCCCTACTCTGTCCTATTTCACTTTGTCAATAATTCTTCAAGGGCCCCTGGGTCAGGGTACAATTTCAGTGGAAAAGAAGTATAAAGGCCCCAAATTATGGAAATTATTATATTCCCTTTTCAGCTAGGTCTCTTGTCAGTCCACATTGAGCCCACACTCTGCACATTGCAACCTGACAGCTCCATGGATGAAAGGCTCAGAAAGGTCTATGCTAGGAATTTTTTGGTGGTCTAGAGGTTAAGTCTCTGTGTGTTTTCACTGCTAAGGGCCTGGGTTCAGTCCCTGGTCGGGGAACTAAGATCCTGTGAGTGCACAGTGCAGCGAAAAAAGGAAAGGTAGAAAAGGAAAATCTGTCCCAGGTCTAGAGCCTGAGATTCAATAGAAATTGGGGTGAAGGGTGAGCACCGGGCACAGGGGCTAGAGTTGCTCAGTTTGGGGTTTACTTGTCATTGCAGGTAATCCAAGGGCACCATCATTACTGTCCTAGCATTGTGGGTCCGTGTAGTGCCAATGCTCCTGCTGTTACGTTGCTCAGTCGTGTCTGACTCTTTGTGACCCCATGGACTGCAGCCCTCCAGACTCCTCTGTCGATGGGATTTCCCAGGAAGAATACTGGAGTGGGTTGACATTTCCTCCTCCAGGGGATCTTCCAGACCCAGGGATTGAACCCATCTCTCTGGTGTCTCTTTACCACTGGGTCGCCTGGGAAGCCCGTAGTGCCAATGAGGCAGGCTGAAATTACTCAGCCTTCCTCCCCGATCTAGAAATAAAGACAGGAATTGGATTGTCGGTGCCCCCTCCCCCATCCCTTGACCCCCAGGTACATTAGTGTGTGTGGTCTAATTAAGCTCCATTTGGGAGGAATACACAATAGGGCTCTTTCTCTTTAAGAATTGCTTTCAGACTCCTCGGCCCTTTTGTCTTGTTTCTCTTTTATTTGGAGTCCAAAATCCATTAGCCATCAAGCTCCTGCTTCTGCAAGGGGCCTTCAGAGACAGGCTGCAGATGGCCGGACAAAGCCTGGTCCTCGTGCACCCGGACGGATTTGCCCCGGGCCTTCCTCTAATAGAGCCTCTTTCACTAACATTTGCTTTTTCAAAGCCATCTTTCCTGAACAAAGGCTTCTTTTTATATAGATGACTCCTAATAACCTCTTTTTTTTTCTGTAAAGATATTTGTTTCTAAGCCATTACAGAATCTTTGTCCTAATTCTAAATTCAGTCCAGAGGCAAGAGATTCTCTGCAGAGACACTAAGCGTGAACAGTGCCACAGCCTTGCCTGATCAAGCCAGGTTTCATCTCTCCGATTCAATGTTATTTCTCTGCAGAACAAAGAGGCTGAGTTACACGATCTCCAAGTTCATTTTTTTTTCCTAGTCTAGGGTGCTGATGTAAGGAAGTAGGGCTTCCCAGGTGGCTCAGTGGAAAAGAATCCACCTGCCAATGCAGGAGGCCCATCTGGATCAGGAAGATCCCCTGGCGAAGGAAATGGCAACCCACTGCAGTATTCTTGCCTGAGAAATCCCGTGGACAGAGCCTGGCAGGCTATATAGTCCATGGGGTTGCAAAAGAGTCAGACATGACTTAGCGATTAAAGAACAACAGTGTTGATAGAATGTTAGTTGCTCAGGCGTGTTCAACTCTTTGCGACCCAATGGACTACATGTAGCCTGCCAAGCTCCTCTGTCCATGGAATTCTCCAGGCAAGAATACTGGAATGGGCTGCCATTTCCTTCTCTAGGGGATCTTCCTGACCTAGAGATCAAACCTGGGTCTCCTGCATTGCAGGCAGATGCTTTACCATCTGAGCTCCAGTACTTCAAGTTACCAGATGTGCTTACTCAGCATTCAGATTGCTGGGCACCAGGGAGACCAACTGGACCAGAATCTCAGGTGGGGAGACCTAGAAATTTGTATTTATATACATAGTAAGACCCCCCCCCCCCCCGCCAGGTATTTCTACATGCAGTCACGCTTAGGATCGATGTGGGTAGCATTTGTTTAGAAAGTAAACTGGAGCGTCATATTTCTGCTTGCAAGAATAAACCATCCATTAAGAACAGCAGGAGGAAAACCTGCTTATTCTGCTGGTTACACAAGTCTCTGCCTTTTCTTGGGGACACAGGTGTGTTGGTATTTGGCCCAGGAAGAAAACACAGGAAATAGCTGCAGGCAACGATAAGCTGTCATTGACGTGGTTGGCCTCCCCTCCCCCCCAGCTTTTCTCCAGACTTCAGCCCCAGTGATGAGCAAATTCAAGTTCAAAAGATGCTGACCACTGTAAATAGAACAACGACAAAAAGCAGAATAATTTTTATACACATGCTGTCCTTCTTCATTTGACAACTCCATCCTTTTTGCCAATCTATCTGAAGGTGACGAACCATGCTCTTGTTTAGTCGTATGTTATTGGAGAATTGGAAGGCAGCCTTTCTATTTATTTACCTGGTTTTCACCCATAAGGACAAAATCAAAACTCTATCAGGAAAGTAATAGGTCTCACTTATTCCTGTTTTGAGGACTGATGGGAGCTTGGTGATGATCCTGCCATGGGGAGTTGAAGGAAGTCAATCTTAGTTTCATTGTCCTGAAGCTATTTCTCACGGAACTCACTGCTTTTTTACCTACTTGGATTACTGAAAGAAGCTTCAAGTTCTGGAATCTTTTATTTTGCAGGAAAGATAAATAATGAAAGCATTCACCTGCAACCTGGGCCAGTGATGACATCACAAATGGCCAGTGCTTGGAGACGTTGGGGCTGCTCCCTCCTTTTGGCTTGTTTGGATGTGGGGTACCTCATGTCCAGGAGGTCTCAGGTGTTCATAAGCACATCCAGTTCTCTCAGGGGGGACTGTGTTGAGACCTCAGCATGGGTCGTGCTGTATTCTGGGGATGGGGGCCCTTCTGAGGTTGTCTGCTCTCCCAGGGAACCACTGGTGACATGCTCTGGGCATCATCCTTGTCTGGTGTGGATGGATGCTGCCTTGTGCATTATGACATGTTCGATTTGCTTCCCAGTGGTGCTGTTGTTTGTTTTGTCCTCCTGAGCATTGCTAAGAAAGGTGATGAGAAAACAATCTAGTAATTTGGATTAGATCAGCTCGATGACACAGAAAGCTCCTACAAAGCTTCTCAGAAAGGATTTTACAGTCTCAGAAAATGAGCTTGAAATGCATTTTGGCATCACTCAAATGCAATTCGCATTTTTGCATCTCTTTTTATGACAAAAATCTCAGCATCTCTTTTTATGACAAAATCTTTGAGTTGCTAAAAGAAAGAACCCTCACAGCTTCAGAACAGGTCCTCCCTTGGGCACCATCCTCATCCTGTGCTTAGAAAGGAGTGGACAGTGAGTTGAGATCTGCTCTGGGCTGTGGATGGACCATTCTTGTCTGAGGCAGGGTTGGTATTTATGGGGACGGAGGTGAGAGTATGAGATTATGGGCAAGTGGACCCAGAACTACCATAATTCTAACTCTTGCCTGCCCATGAGGTCTCTGAGGGCAATCTCAGGAGATCAGTATATCATTAGCTATATCTCTGATCCCACATGCTAAGCTCCAGCAGTCTTTGGGCTGAGAAAGCTTAAACCAGTTGGTGAACCAACATTAGCCTGAAAGATTAGGCTAGAGAAACCATTTCATTCTGAAGCTAAGATGTTGTTGGCCTTCGATGTCCATCCCAGGCCACCCAGAGATCAGGGATGCTCACATGGGAATTTCTTTTTCTGTTGTTGTTCAGTCACTAAGCCGTGTCCGACTCTTTGTGACCCCATGAACCGCAGCACCCCAGGCCTCCCTGTCCTTCACCAACTCCCAGAGTCCACCCAAACCCATGTCCATCGAGTCAGTGATGCCATCCAGCCATCTCATCCTCTGTCGTCCCCTTCTCCTCCTGTCCCCTCAATCCTTTCCAGCGTTAGGGTCTTTTCCAATGAGTCAACTCTTCGCGTGAGGTGGCCAAAGTTTTAGCTTCAACATCAGTCCTTCCAATGAACACCCAGGACTGATCTCCTTTAGGATGGACTGGTTGTATCTTCTTGCAGTCCAAGGGACTCTCAAGAATCTTCTCCAATAGCACAGTTCAAAAGCATCAATTCTTTGGCACTCAGCTTTTTTTATAGTCCAACTCTCACATCCATACACGACTACTGGAAAAACCATAGCCTTGACTAGACAGACCTTTGTTGGCAAAGGAATGTCTCTGCTTTTTAATATGCTGTCTGGGTTGGTCATAACTTTCCTTCCAAGGAGTAAGCGTCTTTTAATTTCATGGCTACCATCACCATCTGCAGTGATTTTGGAGCCCCAAAAAATAAAGTCTGACACTGTTTCCACTGTTTTCCCATCTATTTCCCATGAAGTAATGGGACCAGATGCCATGATCTTAGTTTTCTGAATGTTGAGCTTTAAGCCAACTTTTTCACTCTCCTCCTTCACTTTCATTGAGGGGCTTTTGAGTTCCTCTTCACTTTCTGCCATAAGAGTGGTGTCATCTGCATATCTGAGGTTATTGATATTTCCCCTGGCAATCTTGATTCCAGCTTGTGCTTCTTCCAGCCCAGTGTTTCTCATGATATACTCTGCATATAAGTTAAATAAGCAGGGTGACAATATACAACCTTGACGTACTCCTTTTCCTATTTGGAACCAGTCTGTTGTTCCACGTCCAGTTCTAACTGTTGCTTCCTGACCTGCATACAGGTTTCTCAAGAGACAGGTCAAATGGTCTAGTATTCCCATCTCTTTCTGAATTTTCCACAGTTTATTGTGATTCACACAGTCAAAGGCTTTGGCATAGTCAATAAAGCAGAAATAGATGTTTTTCTGGAACTCACTTGCTTTTTTGATGATCCAGCGGATGCTGGCAATTTGATCTCTGGTTCCTCTGCCTTTTCTAAAACCTGCTTGAACATCTGGAAGTTCATGGTTCATATATTGCTGAAGCCTGGCTTGGAGAATTTTGAGCATGACTTTACTAGCATGTGAGATGAGTGTAATTGTGCAGTAGTTCGAGCATTATTTGGCATTGCCTTTCTTTGGGATTGGAATGAAAATGGACCTTTTCCAGTTCTGTGGCCACTGCTGAGTTTTCCAGATTTTCTGACATATTGAGTACAGCACCTTTCACAGCATCATCTTTCAGGATTTGAAATAGCTCAACTGGAATTCTGTCACCTCCACTAGCTTTGCTAAACAAAATATATTCTTATCATACGATCCAGCAGTTGCACTCCTGGATATTTAATGATGTTGAAAACTTGTATCCAACAAAAACCTACAAGTGGATATTCATAGCAGCTTTATTCATAGTTGTCAAAACTCAGAAGCAACCAAGATGTCCTTTAGTGGATGAATGGATAAGTAAACATAAACTGTGGTACGACCATACAATGGACTATTTCTCAGCCCTAAAAAAGAAATGAGCTATTGAGCTATGAAAAGACACAGAGGAAACAAATGCATATTACTAAATGAAAGAAACCCAATCTGTAAAGCTTCCATACTGTATCATTCCAACTATATGACATTCTGGAAAAGCCAACACTATGGAGGCAAAGAAAAGACAAGACTAGTGGTTGCCAGGGGAGAGATGAGTAGGAGAAACATAGAGAATTTTTAGGAAAGTGAACATATTCTGTCCATTATAATGATGGATACATGTCTTTATCTATTTATTAATGTCATTATATATATTAATGTCATTATGTCATTATATATTTGTCCAAACCTTTTGAGTGTATATGAGTGTTTCCAGTAGTCATGTATGTATGTGAAAGTTGGGCCATAAAGAAGGCTGAGTGCCAAACAATTGACGCTTTCGAATTGTGTTGCTGGAGAAAACACTTGAGAATCCTTGGACTAAAAGGAAATCAAACCAGTCAATCCTAAGGAAATCAACCGTGAATATTCACTGGAAGGACTGATGCTGAAGCTGAAGCACTAATAGTTGGTCACCTGATTTGAAGAGTTGACTCATTGGAGAAAACCCAATGGGAAAGATTGAAGGCAAAAAGAGAAGGGTGCCGCAGAAGATGAGATGGTCAGATAGCATCACTGACCCAACAGACATGAATCTGAGCAAACTCCAGGAGATAGTGGAGGACAGAGGAGGATGGCGTGCTGCAGTCCGTGGGGTCAATAATTATAATGTACAACACCAAGAACGAATCGTACAGTAAACTGTGGGCTTTGGGTGATTATGATGTGTCAATGTAGGTTGATCTTTGGTAAAAGAAAAAAGAGTATCTTTCCAGTGAGTGATGTTGCTGGCAGAAGAGACCTTGCATTTGTGGGGGCAGAGGATGTAGGAAAGCTCTGTACCTTCTCCTCAATTTTTCTATGAACTTAAAACTCCCCTAAGAATATAAAGTCTTTAAAAATCACACAGATCTGTTGTTGTCATATAAAACTGAGCGGTAAGTCCCCCATCATCCCTCGTACGCAGGCTGTGTCTCCTTGTGTGCTTGTCTCAGGCCTGGGAAACAACCACTGAACTCTTTCAGGATGTCTTAACCTTTAACCAGGGGACAGCAAGTGTTTTCTGTTAAGGGCCAGATAGCAAATACACGAGGCTTTGCTGGCCATAAAGTCTCGTCATAGCTACTCAAGTCTGCCATTACAGTGTGAGAGCAGAGGTGTGTGGCCATGTTCCAATAAAACTTTATTTATAAAAATTCAGCCACGTTTGGCCCTGGGGCCATACGTTGTCAGTCTCGCTGTAACGTGGAAAGGATGAGCCTGGGGTTGGGACTCTTCCTGTTCAGAGCACATCCCTCATCCATGGAGACTCTCTGGACCTTGTCCCCACACTCAGCTGTCACAAGCTGTTTGGGAATCAAAGCCCGACTTAAGGGGACCTCCCTCATCATCAAAGTCTTTTTATTTCACACCCTTTTGCAGCGTGGGCCACGCATGTTACATGATCACAGCTGGGCTTGGGGAGGGTGGGGGTGGACAGCTGTCTTCCTCCATCTTCAGCCTTGAGGTTTGGTTTAAAAAAAAAGCATCACCAGCTTTCCACAGGGCTTCTTTGTTCTTGTGGAGAGCCCCAGGGTGGAGACCTGATAAGCAGCCTTCCCACACTGGGCGGCAGAGTCTTTATGGCGTGAGCAGGTGGGTTATCAGTGCTTTGACCGGGAAGAAGGAAACCTTTAACCTTCAAGAGAACCACCAGGACCGCCCGCCTCTGCTGAGCCTTCACGTGTGTCCGGAGCCTGAGGTTACTTGGGTCCCCAGATGAGAGGAGAGGAAAGGTGTGTGAGCCGGTGCCAGGCTGGTGTGAGTGACTGAATTTCAACAGAGACAGTGTGGCTGTATTGATCATTAGACTCTGTCAGCCAGTGCTTTTAGGATTTTGGTGTTCAGTTCAGTTTAGTCGCTCAGTCATGTCCAGCTCTTTGCAACCCCCGTAGACTGTAGCACACCAGGCCTCCCTGTCCATCACCAACTCCCGGAGTTTATTCAAACTCATGTCCATCGAGTTGGTGATGCCATCCAACCGTCTCATCCTCTGTCGTCCCCTTCTTCTGCCTTCAATCTTCCCCAGCATCAGGTTCCTTTCAAATGTGACTCATTTGAAATGAGTCATTTGGTGGTTGACCTCCACATAAAGCAAAGTTTATAAGGAATCTTGCAATGTGAAAGCATTCATTGCACAGAGAGACTGGAGCTGAGTCAGTCTCTTTACTGGGGTGCCCGCTGGGGGCTCCTTTCCCAAAGCAGATCTATGGAGCTTGGCGGGACAAAGTTTAAAATTCTCTGATGCCCATAAAAATGTGTAGCATTAATAAAGAAACAAGTACAGGTTAAAACATACCTGCCTTCTGTCATATTTGTTCAAAATAAACTTGTTTAACATTCAAAAAGCTGTTGCATCATCATAGCTGAAGGCAACTTGAGCAAGTCCTTGATCTGGAAGGCTCCTAACTGAAAAGAGTTACTGAGTTGGATGAGATCACCCTGGCCCCTGCTCCTGCCTCTCCTGGCCACCCCGACAGCTCCTCTCAACAGCCCCACTTCCCTACAGTTACATGAAACCCTCCTGCCCCAGCATGGAAGCTGAAAAGGATGGTGATTAAGGGGCATGGGGAACAGCTTCTTACCCAGGCAGCCTTGTTTCTTCTCCTACCTTCTTTGGTCACACTCGCCTGGCAGCTTATGATAAAGTGGGAGAGAACCGGTTTCTGCAAAAAACCAAACACAAGATTTCAAGGAGATAAACTCTCTTTGATTGCAAAGCACGAGACTCTTGGGCTAGAGATGGGCCCAGCCAGGCAGGGGCCCACTCCATACAACTACAGGCAAGACCATGGCGTCAACACTGACATTTATTAAAGGTCTCCTGTGAGCGGGTCACTGTGCACGGGGAAGGCTTGTACATGATCCGTGTATTTAACTTTCTCTGAGTGATTTCCCTCTGGGCGTCTGGTTGGCTGTAAGTCCCGTGCCTCGTTTTAATGAAGCAGCCTCTCCTGTGGCATGACATCTCTTTGATTCTACCACCATCACTGGGCCTCACTCTTGCTATTCAGTGTCTGAACTCTTCCTGTAATGTCCACTTAGGGACGCAGAGTCTTATGACTGGGCATTATGTGGTCCGTCTTTTTGATTCTGGAGACCAGTGGCTTTCCCATGGCTGGTTGGCTGCCACCCAGACTTCTGCTTGTTTTCTGTAACCCGACTGTGAGGATCTACAGGGTTCCCACGTGACCGTCTGGTGATAGCAGCATGATTCTTTAGGGTATTTGCATTAAAAGTGAAGTTGCTCAGTCATGTCCAACTCTTTGATAGCCCATGGACTGTAACCTGCCAGGCTCCTCCAACCATCTGATTTTCCAGGCAAGGATACTAGAGTGGGTTGCCATTTCCTTCTCCAAGGGATCTTCCTGACCGAGGGATCAAACCCAGGTCTCTTGCATTGCAGGCATATTCTTTACCATCTGAGCCATCAGGGAAGCCTATTTGCATTATTTTGATGAATTTTTTCATTTTCAACTTTTTAAGTACTAATCTTACCTCCTTATAATAACAGAATAATAACCAACATTTACTGAAGGGTTGTCAGTCATACTCATGGGGCTTCCCAGGTAACACTAGTGTAAAGAACTCGTCTGCTAATGCAGGAGACACAAGAGACTCATGTTCAATCCCTGGGTCAAGAAGATCCCCTGGAGTAGAAAGTGGCAACCCACTCCAGTATTCTTGCCTGGAAAATTCCAAGGACAAAGGAGCCAGCGGGCTGCAGTCTGTGGGGCTGCAAAGAGTCAGACCCTACTGAACACTGTCAATTAAACACACCATGTGAATTATTCATGTGAATGACTGACTTCATTTAGCCCCTCCAAACTAACATTTTCCCCCCACAAACAGAGGACGAAACTGAGGTTTACTCTGTTTACCCCGATGAAGTCAAACAGCTAGAAAGTGGCTGATCAGGGATTCAAATCCAGATCCATTTGCCCTGGAGTCTGAGTGCTTAGCTGTTGAAACCCAGGTCGAGCCATCATGTAAGACAAGATCTTGTTTCTGCTCTTTTTGTTTTGTTGTGTTGTTTTGTTTTAAGACACTCCAGTGAATTGTTTTAATTGTCAAGGTGGTTAACAGTGTACAACCATCTACTCCAAGTGAGGAGTAGTGTTTAATGTAGTCAATCTATGGGATGTTGTCTTGCCTGTGCATTCCCATATGTTTAACAATAAGGAGCGTGTTTTCATGTAAATCATCAGCAAAAACTGACGGTCCCTTGTTACTGTGTCAACCTGCTGACCCGTATTTCAGGAGCAATGAGGTATTTCACCCGGAATCCTGCAAGATCATCACCAGTTGGAATTTGAGTTAAAAGTTCTCCTGTTAGTTCAAACGACACTCTTAGCAACTGAGTTCGAGTCCTTGGATACAACTTGAGGGAATCATGCACATTTAGTCAGTCAGTAGATTTTAGGACATAGTTTGTATAGGGATGATGATTAATAAAAGATAAATAAGACAAAAATAACTGCCTTTGAGGATTTTATTATCTTATAAAGGGGTTAAGACACATCTTCAAACCACAGCAAAGCATAAATGCTTTTACTTTGCAAGATAGCTTCATAACACAAACTCTAAGGGTAATATGACTGTCCAATGTAGGTATTGGAAACCTTTCAAAGAGACAATGTATGACCATACCTGGTGTCATTACCGGGAAAAGTACCTTGACCATAGGTGCCAGACCACAGTGGGATCCCACCAGATGTCCAGCAGCACCAAACTAAACACACGCACACATCCATCTTTTAAAAGCATCCATGCCCCAGAGATGCTGAAAGCCCTGCTGCCTTCTGCAGGCGAGCCCACCTTTCATAGCCCACCCTGGATCGCATCCCATCTCCTGGTCTGCCTCGCTGATTCCTGACTTTGGCTCCTGTTGCCCCTCCTTGGCTCCTCGTGCTGTCTCTCCTCTCCGGGAGAAGGTCTAAGGTATGTCGAAGGTGGTCTAAGGAGTCTATGAGGTGGCCTATGGGTCTAAGGTGTGCATGCAGATTTTTAGGTACAGAGCATCCATGGGTTGTGCTGGTCCATGCCTGGGGAAAACCATGAAATGGCTGTACTCTTTTTATATGGAGAATGTTAAAGCTGTGATTGCTTTTTCTGGGTGTGACTTGAAAGTGAAAGTCGCTCAGTTATGTCTGAGTCTTTTTGACGGCAGGGACTATACAGTCAGTGGAATTCTCCAGGCCAGAATACTGGAGTGGGTAGCAGTTCCCTTCTCCAGGGGATCTTCCCAACCCAGGGAGTGAACCCAGGTCTCCCGCATTGCAGGTGATTTCTTTACCAGCTGAGCTACCAGGGAAGCCCAAGAATACTGGAGTGGGTAGCCTATCCCTTCTCCAGCGGATCTTCCTGACACAGGAATTGAACCAGGATCTCCTGCATTGCAGGCGGATTCTTTTCCAGCTCCCAGGGAAGACCACAGGGTGTGACTTGCTGGTCCCCTTTTGGGGGCAGACTCAACTTACTGGAGATCCACAATCAGTGACACCCCAGGAAGATTTCCTGAGCTGTTTGGGTTCATGGGAGATGAAGGCAGCTGGAAGATGATGCATGGATTTCTACAATAACAAATGTATTTTCCTCACTGCAGAGCTAGTTGTTAACCTTTGTTACTATCCCACGTGCCAATTTGGTACTATCCCACGTGCCAATTTGGTACAGATATCAAAGGAAGGCAGTCCCTATTTTCACAGACTCAACTTGTAGAAACAGAGAGGAAAAGTATAACACAAAAATTAAAATCAATCTGGTACTAATTTGAATTATAATTATCATAATATTTTCCCTTATTTTGAAGTATATTTTCCATCAATTTTTGTGTGTAGGTGAGATTCTGTGTTCATTGCATTTTATTTCCCTCTTTATTACAAAGTCCATGGTTATTCGCAAAGCTCTCAGGAATAGCAAATTTGTTTTGAAGTTATCTTCTTTTGAAAACATTTTCTAAAATGCCCTATTTCACACTTAATCCGGATGACATGGGCAGCTTCTCTGCTCTTGGAAGAACCAACACAGTTTGGTCCATACCCCAGATTGCATGGTCTGAAAAAGTTCACTTCCTGCCCAGTGATTTCTATAAATTTCTAATATTGATTCCCTATTATCTTGGGCCAAACCTTCCATCTTTTTACTAGAAGAAACCTATTCCCCAGAAATGTCCTTGGAATTGGCATTTCTTTGATGTAGAGACCTTGGGCTGATCTGAGAGTGTCAAAAGTGACTTGAAGCAAACTCAGTTCCCTGCCCAGGAATCAAATGTGGGCCACCTGAGTGAAAGCCAGGAATCCTAATGGATAGACCCCCAGAGGCTCAGGGCTAGAAGCAGAGCCCCGGCTCTTGCCTTCTCTGGAAAAAGGAATTTTTCTAAGAGACCGAGATAGTAAGCAGGCACTTACGTGTTTATTAGAGGCACAGTACATATGGAAGAGCATGCAAAGAAGCAGTTTTGTTGGCTTTTGTTTACATTTACTTGACTGCACTGGATCTTAGTTGCGGCATGTAGGATCTTTGATCTTAGCTGTGGCATGTGGGATCCAGTTCCCAACCAGGGATGGAACCTGGGCCCCCTGCACGGGGCATGCTGAGTCTTAGCCACTGGACCACCAGGGAAGTCTCAACACAGTTTATTCAGGACAGAAGCAAAGCACACTCAAAGGAGGAGAACGTGGATGTCCTCTCTCGTGAGGAGTGCTCAAGGGGCAGCTTGGCTCACTTACACTGGGGCCATGTTCTTTTCTCCGGATGATCATCTCATTTGGTTCCCTTTTCTGACCTGACTCAGGGCCCCTCCAGCTGTGCACTTGCATCTTTTCGCCGAGATGGATTCTAACGCAACGGTCTCTGGGCAGTTGAGAGAATGTATTATGGGCTAGCGCCTCCTCCCTTTTTGACACCTGAGGAGGCTTTCTGTGCCTATGTGCTTGGGGAGATCTCCTAGAGCTTAGGAATGAAAACCGTGGTTGTCTTATCTTTCTGTGACTCAAGCAGAGTCCTGCTACTGCCAGTGCATTTACCTTGACATGTCGGCAGAAGACGGAGCCCAGCTCAGTCTTGACAAACTCCAGCTGCTCAGGCTGGACCCCGCCTATCTCATCCCTCGGTACCAGGGACTCACCGGGTAAGCTGGTCTAAGTGCCTGAGATCGTGCTGGGGGAACAAGCCATGGACGACCTTGACAATGAGTCTAGGTCATCGGCGCCTTCGCCTCCTTGCCTGATGTGAAAGGCTCTTGTTAGCTGTGAGCTCTGCTCAGTGGAAAGTCTCAACATGTGCACCCCATGCAAAGATGGCTAATTGTTCTACATTTCAGAAGATACCTGCTGTTGTGATGCTGGCATTTTCCTGCCAGCATGCAAGTGGGAACGCTGGATAATGGAGAGATATTTAAAGATCTTCTAAAGATAAAACTAGAATGTGAGAGCCAGAAAGAAATTTGGAGTCAGCGTTTTAGGTAGTTTTTAAAATACAGGTTTGAATTCAAGTTGCCTGAGAAAGAGTTTCTTAATTCCACATTTCAAGGCCTCAACCCAAATGTGATTCAGTTGGTTTGGAAGAGGATCCCAATAAGTACAGTTTTTAAAGATTCTTAGGTGACTTTGTTGAACATTCTTAGTTCCAAATCACTTAACAGTTAAAAATTCCTCACTCCACAGGTAAAGAAATTGGACACCTAGGAAATGAAGTGACTTCACTAATGTCACAGGTGGTGCTCGTGGTGAAGAAATCCCACCTGCCAATGCAGGAGACATAAGAGACATGGGTTCCATCCTTGAGTCAAGAAGATCCCCTGGAGGAGGATCCAGTACTCCAGTACTCTTGCCTGGAGAATCCCATCAACAGAGGAGCCTGGTGGGCTATGGTCCATGAGGTTGCAAAGAGTTGAACATGACTGAAGCGACTTAGCAGCAGCAGCAGAAGCAACTTAGCAAGCACATATAATGTCACACTAGCTGATACTGTGAATTACTGCTTCCCAGGGGTCCCTGAGATGCAACATTGTGTCCAGCCCTCAACCCCACTTCAGAGGGGTGTCCATCTCACAGCAGGGGTGCCCTAACTGAGAGTAGAATGGGGTCCCAGAGGTGCTATGTGTCTGAACTTGGCTGAGAATGTTGGGAGAGGCAGAGTCAAGTGGAAAATCATTTATTGTCAGAGACCTTGGTTTCGGAGCCCAGTTTTGCCAATGACTAGCTTGGCAACCCACTCCAGTGTTCTTGCCAGGAGAATCCCAGGGACGGGGGAGCCTGGTGGGCTTCTGTCTATGGGGTCACACAGAGTCGGACACGACTGAAGTGACTTAGCAGCAGCAGCAGCAGCTATGTGACTGAATAAGGAGCTTAAGCTTTTAGTTTCATATTCTTGTTTGTAGGAACAGAGCTGTTGAGAGAATCAGCATAACTGTTACCTCTTCAGTCAACTGAAGATGTTTAGTGCAGTTGCTGGCCAAGCCAAAACAGGAGCTGTTTTTATTTTTGTTACAGTGAAGGTGGAAAGTGAAAGTCGCTCAGTCATGTCCGACTCTGCGACAGTCCATGGGATTCTCCAGGCCAGGACACTGGAGTGGGTAGCCTTTCCCTTATTCAGGGGATCTTCCCAACCCAGGGATCGAACCCAGGTTTCCCTCATTGCAGGTGGATTCTTTACCAGCTGAGCCGCCAGGGAAGCCCAAAAATACTGGAGTGGATAGCCCAATGCTATTTTCACTAGGATAGTTTGCTTGTAAAATCTTTCATCTTTGTGTAATAAAGGTTTGAAGACTCTATTGAGATGACGTGACAGCAATGTGAGGACGCTAACCCATGTCTGGAATTTCATATTATATAGGACACAGACGGATGCTTTTGAATTCTTGAGCCAATTTCTCATCTTATCTAATTTTAGTTCCCTTCATTACTTCAAAAAATTTCCCCTCGAACTGTCAAAATGAGAATCAGACCCATTTATTTTCCCATTTTCTGTCCACAGAGCGCATAGTGCTTCAATTTTCTCCCCCTTTACATTTATGACCATTTTTCCTACCATCTTAACCGCTATCATGCTCTGTAGCGAAACATTTGACAATTATAAATACTTGTGTAGATAGACTGGAAAATGCTGATGTTTCAACATTGTGGCTCATTTGCAAGACTTCTGAAGACTTTGACTTCTCTTGGCAATTAAAATACAGCATTCTGGAATAGCACTATTGGACCCAATCTAAGGTTTGTTGTCCAAGTGACCAAAATGAAACCGTGTGAATTGGCTTCTCTGGTGGCCCAGTGATAAAAAATCCTCCTGCCAATGCAGGAGACTCACATTCAATCCCTGGAGAAGGAAATGGCAACTGACTCCAGTATTCTTGCCTGGGAAATGCTATGGGCGGAGGAGCCTAGAGGGCTACAGTTCATGGGGTCACAAAGAGCTGGACACAACTTAGCGACCAAACAGCAAAAACCTGGTGAACTAGGAGCCTCCTTTTTGGGTCAAGGCCTCCTTGAATCCTGAGCTTAAGCAGGGAGATAAATCTGGCTTGGTTTACAGGATCCCTGCTGGTTTTATGGAACTTAGAGTGCCTTTGAGAGCAGGAAAACAAACTGTCTGACTTAGGAGAGGCGATCCACACTCAGAAACCAGACAAGATGATGATTTCACAGCAGACAGGTCTGAACAAGAAGAGGAGCATGGTGAGCAGGGGAGGCAGCAGGTCTTCCAGCGTGCGGTTCCCTAAACCCTCCGCACTCACCCGAGTCTGGACACAAAGCTGCCCCAGCAGCTCACACGTGCACAGAGGGTGAATGTACGTCCTCAGTTAAGACTGCTGGACTGTTTTGATGAAAAGGCTGTATCCATCAGAGAAGAGTGATGCCATTACCGATTTGGAAATATTTGCAACCTACTTTTAGGATAGAGTAGGATTATAACTAAATATGCATTGATATAAGGGATTTTTCAACTTTATGATAAATCCTGGGATTGGTATATATCCATTTAACTCTAATCCTCATTGATGGAGATGTACGTTGAAAAAGGTATCCTTAGCGTGTCAACAGCAACCACGGATCACTGCAAATACTTAATTCCACAACAACTGAAAAAACAAAAAAAGAGTTCAGAGGCAACCTAAGTTGGGGGGAGGAGGGGAAGGCAGGAATTTTTTTTTAATCTACATGAACAAAGATATCACATCTTTTGGTTAACTCTCAGTTGGGCGGAAACCTATCTTAACCTCATATGTTTATTTCTCAAGTTTTCCTACTAACCAAAACTTAGTGTATGAGGTATATGTCCCCAGATTTAAAAATCCAGTTTTTCATTCAGTAAGACAGGACACTAAATAGCTTTTTCTGTGGACAAGGTTTGCTACTTTTCACCGGACCTGGGATTTGGCATCACAGCACAAAGTCTCAGACTTCTCAGGAACCAGTTTTGCTGTTTAATTAGCACCATCTGACTCCCAGGAGCAGGCAGCAAAGAGCTGGACAGCCCGGCCACTAGGCAGGCAGCCCCTCCCGCACCGACAGACTGGCTGCTGTCCTTGGGTTCATGTTAAGTCTTTCTGAAGGTCAACTGTGTGTGTGCAGAAGACACATTTCCGGGCCTCCACGCCTCACCCTGTGATTCAGCTTGCACACCCTGGGTACTCGAATGCGTCCCCCAGACTTGACCGTGAGCCCTTGGTCTTGAATTGACAGGGAAGCCTGCCAGGGAGAACTGGTTTTTAAATGGTGATATGCTGAGATGTCTGCAGAAGGGAGCACCCCTGCGAGGCCATCTGTTCAGAACAAGCTCCTGCTCTTTCTTCTCCCAGACAAGGTGAACTGGCAAGTGCAGAGATTGGCTCTCGAAGTATCTTTGAGTGGATGTTTGACCTCCTGGGCTGCTATGGCCATAGCTATTCCAATCATCCTGCAGTTTCCCTCACAGGAGGGTTGGCAAGCAACGTGGAGAAGAAGTGAGGTTTGCTTTTTTTTTTAACTAATGCACGTTTGCTGGAGAGTGTCTGCAAACAAGATAAAATGACTCAAAGCACGTCAACCAGAGAAGGTCCTCATATACTTTGACACTCTGCTGTCAGGTGCATTGTTCATGCTTAGGCGTATACCTTCTTGGAGAATCCACCTTTTCAGTATGAAATGCCATGCTCTATCCAGGATAGTTTCCCAGCTCTGAAGTCAGGGATTTATCTTAAATGAACAGAGCCATTCCAGCTTTCTTCTGATCAGTGTTAGCACAGGGTATCATTATACACTCCTTACTTTTATATTTTTAATTTATATTTAAGGCTTCCCTGGTGGCTCAGTGGTAAAGATTCTGTCTACCAATGCAGGTGACACAGGTTCGATCCCTGGATCGGAAAGGTCCTCTGGAGGAAATGGCAACCCACTCCAGTACTCTTGCCGGGAAAATCCTATAGACAGAGGAACCTGGAGAGCTACAGTCCATGGGGTCACAAAGAGTCAGACACATGACTAAACATGCACATACCATCTACTATCTTTCCACATTTGTTACTTTCAACTTGAGTTTTTGTATTTAAAGTGGGTTTCTTGTAGACAGCATATAGTTGGGGCTTGGTTTTTTAAAATCCATTCTAAGGATCTGTCTCATAATTGATATAGCTAGACCATTCCCATTTAAAGTGATTGTTTATAGAGTTGGCTAAGCATCTGCCATGTTTGTAATGATTTCCTATTTTCTGCTTTTGTTTCTTTCCTTCTGTCTCCCCTCTTGACCTTGGGCTTCCCTAAGCATTCCTCCCCAGAGAGTCTGTGTTTTCAACTCTTTCCTCTGTCATCCACTGTTACTATCCTGGGGAAGAGCATTCTATAGTTTTAGGGTTAAATCTCAGTCTCCCTGTGGGCCTGGGCTTAGTGGACCCTTACTGGTACTGGTTTTCCCCTGTCCCGACTCCCTTCCCTGGCTGGAACATTCTCAGTATGTTCCCATCAAGCCCTGACTTCTGTTGCCCGTGCTTTCTTTCCCCCTTGGATGAGAGACGAGAAAGCTAACAGAAACTTGAGTGGGAGGAATTTCATTTCCCCCAGCTGCAATACTGTTCCAGCAGTTCTGGCAAAGTCTTTCCTTGGGGAGAACACCTTGGTTAAGAAATGTCTGGGCACATTCCACAATGACGACTCTTCCCTTCTCCTTGCTGGAGCCAAGAGGAGATGTTTCTCAGATCTTCACAATGAGAACCCGTGGGGTTCCTGCAGCTGAAACCCAGAAACGTGTGAGAGCCCCCTAAGTCTACAGCTTCTGGAAGTTTCTTTCTCTCCTGGTAGCACATACTCAGCCTCCAGGAATTCACCAAATTTCCCACTGCAGTATTCTATCAGTTTATGGTTCCAGAAGGGTCTGCTCCAGAGAAGCTGAGCTTCACATCTGTCTTAGGATCCTCTGGTTTCTCCTGACTAGGGTGGCAGTCTGCCCTGCAACCTCAGTGCTCAGATGGGTCCAAGGACAGTCATTCCTTTTTCACTTGTCCAGTGCTTTCTGATTGGAAAGACAGCAATAAAGACTTCCAAGCCCTTGTCAACAGCCAACACCACTAATCCCAAGTAACCCTTGTTTCTTTTCTGTCAAACTTGACCCATTTTTCTTACACATTTACCTCTGGATTTATAGATATTAATGAAAACTTATATTGATGCTGAAGCTGAAGGACTGATGCTGAAGCTGAAGCTCCAATACTTTGGCCACCTGATGTGAAGAACTGACTCATTTGAAAAGACCCTGATGCTGGGAAATATTGAAGGTGGGAGGAGAAAGGGACAACAGAGGATGAGATGGTTGGATGGCATCACCGACTCAATGGACGTGAGTTTGAGCAAGCTCCGGGAGTTGGTAATGCACCGGGAAGCCTGGCATGCTGCAGTCCATGGGGTTACAAAGAATTGGGCATGACTGAATGACTGAACCGCACTGAACTGATGAATGGGCAGATGATGGACATATAGAGAACTGGATACATAGGTAGATCAATATGCCTCATCAAAAGAGATTGCATTTAGTTCTACGGAGAGATTTGTAAGCTGATATTATATTTTAAGCATTTTCAGAAATTACTATAAATCCTTGATTAAGGAGAATTCTTAAGTAGTTAAAATCATAATTCCTAATACTTTGGCCAGCTCATGCGACGAGTTGACTCACTGGAAAAGAGTCTGATGCTAGGAAGGATTGGGGGTGGGAGGAGACGGGGACAACAGAGAATGAGATGGCTGGATGGCATCACCGACTCGATGGACGTGAGTTTGAGTGAACTCTGGGAGTTGGTGATGGACAGGGAGGCCTGTCGTGCTGTGATTCATGGGGTCGCAAAGAGTCGGACATAACTGAGCGACTGAACTGAACTGAACTGAACTGAATACAAACAGATAGCAATCACAGGGGAGGGTTGTTTAGAACTCAGTAGATGGGGGAAAAAATGGATAACAAAGAGCTCATATGGGCAGGAGACATCTAGTCAATACAGAGAGGGATGATATAAAAGTGCTTGATGTTTTAGGCACAAAACTGTTTACTCTTCCGATAGGGCATTTTAACTGTACCCTTCAGGGTCATCTTGTCTAATGGGTCAGTCATTATATCTCATTGGCTTTCCTCAGGTAACTTGGCCATAACAAGGTGCTAATCACACCAGTGTGTTCCCTAAGCCTCAACGACCTTCAGACAAGCTCATTAGAAAACCGTTCAGGCTAATACTGGACGGTAATGAGATCATTTTTTTGCTTTTTCTTCTGAGTTTGGAAGACTTTTCTTGAGTATCTGTGAATACGATTTTAATGGCCTTTGTAATGGAGCGTAACAGGGGTGTCACCAGCAAAGAACCACTATCTTGCCTGCACCTTCTAGAATCTCAGACCCCCTGACCCCTGGCCTACTTAGTCTTCCCACTGAGGCGAAGAAAGTTCGGACCCCATCTTCCACATTCCAGGGGGCTCCTGTAAGGGGGCCGCATGGTGGGGGGCGGGGAGGCGACAGGACTCTGCTTTGTGCTGGGATTCAGCAGGGCAGGGACTGAACCTGGGCTTCCTGCGGCCTTCCCCGTCCCCCTCTCACGGGCCGAGTGCCTCCCGACTGGCAGAGCACGAGGCATCCTGGACTCTCCACCCTAAGCCACTGGAGATTCGTGTAGGGTGTGCTTTCTCGCCCGTCTCTTTCTCCTGCTTCTAAACTAGAACTTCCCCCACAGCTCCCGCTCTGAGAAGATCCGAAGTGAAATCATTAGCTTTGCCTGACCCCTCAGAGGTGGACCTCCCAGCCCGATTGGTTCACTGGTGTGTTAGAAAAGAAGACCAGCTTCTCTCTCCCAGTTCCCTTCCTGTGAGGCCTAGGGCGGGGTGGCGGTGGAGCAGACAACGGGGTCCTGCCCAGGGAGAGCCAGGTCTGCTCCCTTGTGTCCGGGGGCTTCACCTGCAGTCTGGGAGGGCCATGAAGGTCTTGCTGCTGACCAAGGGGAAGGGGTAGGACTCTCCACCCTGGGCTCAGACCAAGGGCGCTTCCAACATAGTTTAAAAGAGGGTGTGCATTCAGCCCTTATTAGGCTCTGCCCAGGGTGCAAAAGCTCTGCTTGGATCCCTTTGGTTTCTGATGTCCACTGGTTGAAATGTGTAGCAGTAGAGTGCTGGCAAACCAGAACCCCAAACCTCCCCAAAGTTTCCATGACTTCTCCAGAGCCACGACCAAGAAAGCAAGCATGCCTGGGTTGAAGGAGATGGTTATTCTTGAGTCATTTGCAAACAAAGGATGCCTTTGGGTTCCGATGAAGCTAGGTTCTCAGGAAGGAGCATTCAGTGGCCTGCATGTTACTGCAACAGGGGATTTTGTGCTCTTGGAGGGAACGTGGGACTCATGCAGCAACAACGTTGGGATGTGCATGAAGTAATATCATACTTTTCAACCCACAGACTTGGAATCATAAGAGCCAATTGGGCTTGAGGATATGTATAAGGTGTTGACTAAAAACTATTAATCACAACCTGTAAATAGAGTGTTATTTTCTTTGATGGGAGTGTTAAGGACTCTGAGCCAGGGAGGCAGCATCTCAGTAGTTCTGAGAGAACTCCTTCAAGGAGGCTGGAGAGGGAGTCAGGTTTTATACAAGTTTGCACCGAAGAGGGCAGGAGGTCTAGACATCAAAGATTATTGTTAAGTAAAGGAACCCAGAGATCAAGTAAGGAATTTAGCGTTCTTCTCTGTATGGGAAGATGCAAGCTCTGGGCCCCCTGAATTCATTCCTTTCCTATGCCCCTCAGCTATCTGGGGCCAAATCCTGTTTTTTTCTGATTTCTCACATACTCCCAGCTCTTCAGCAATCACCATGGAGGATGGCAGCATCTGCTGGATTGCAGGCATTGTGCTCCCTTTTGGGAGCCTTCATTCTTGGAGGCTTGAAATCGCTGATGACCGTTTGTTGTTGTTCAGGCACCAAGCCTTTTCCAACTCTTCACAAGACCCCATGGACTGCAGCACGCCAGGCTTCCCTGTCCCTTCACCATCTCCCAGAGTTTGCCCAAGTTCATGGCAATTGAGTTGGTGATGGCATCCAACCATCTCCTTCTACCCTCAATCTTTCCAGCATCAGGGTCTTTTCCAATGAGTTCGCTTTTTGCATCAGGTGGCCAAAGTATTGGAGTTTCAGCTTCAGCATCAGTCCTTCCAATGAATATTCAGGGTTGATTTCCTTTAAGACTGATGATTTGATCTCCTTGCTGTTACATCCTTGTTTACAGATATGGCCAGAGATATTCCATTTCACAAAGGTAATCTAGACTTCAGGTACATCACTGTTTATACACCTCAGTTCACCTCCATGAAGTCATCATGAGCAAGGCCATGTCCTAATGAGGCCACGTGTACCTCCCAACTCTTTGTTCACCGAGCAGACCCACCAACAGTCCAGAGTTGATGTGAGAATTGATGCCCCTTTGCCATTCCTATCTGGCACAATCAACTTGGTTTACAGAAGATAAACTTGAAGGTCTCATGCACAATATATAGCCAGGCTTCTCTCTCCAAGTGCAAGGATTGGTTCAGATTGATTTCACGAACACTTTTGCTGATACTTCTGGTACGACCAGAGAGTTAAGAATAACTAGTTTGCCTCCAGGATATGAAACTATAGCATCTTTCTCTCTCTCATAGAAAATCACTCTTTAAAAAATTGTCTTTATTGTACTTTTCTTAAAAGAACTTGCCTTATCAAATGGACAGGGCCTGGTGGTTCTTGAATTTGAGGAATTCCAAGAATTCGTCTGCTAGAATTTGGATGTGATTGGAGATGGGCTTCCCTCCAAGGTACACATGGATTCTGTAAGCTCTTTATCCCTTCAAGTTGAGGTGGTGCTTCCTGGTTTGAAAGTCTGGGCCTGGAGCAAGATGATATCAAAAAAGAGCCACGGGTTCTATGATCTTTCAGAAATAGATGAACTACTTTCTGAGTCATTGTTTTGGTTGCATACTTAAGTCTTTGCTCAGAGGACAGGTCTGTTCTTTTTTTAAATTTTTTAAAATTTTGTACCATGGTATAACTGGTTAACAATATTGTGGTAGTTTCAGGTGAACAGGGAAGGGACTAAACCATGCATATACATGTATCCATTCTCTCCAAAACTCCCCTCCCATCCAGGATGCCACATAACATTGAGCAGAGTTCCCTGTACTATACAGTAGATCCTTGTCGGTTATCTGTTTTAAATAGAGCAGCGTGTACAAGTCCATCCCAACTCCCTAACCATCCCTTCCCACCTCCTTCCCCAGCAACCATAAACTCATTCTCTAAGACTGAGTCTCTTTCTGTTTTGCAGGTAAGTTCATTTGAATCGTTTGTTTTTAGATTCCACACAAAAAGCATATCATACAATATTTCTCCCCAGGATAGGTCTGTTTTTGATGGTTGTACAGAGTAAATTTGAAATGGATTCATTCGCACCCAGGAAAAGCTGGGAGAATAAGACTTCTCTGGGCTATTTCTAGTGAGCTAACTAACAAACCGCTCCTCCCAAAGTTCCCTATGAAAAATAGATCTCGGATCTAGAAGGAATGTAAGGAATTTCCTTGTAGGAACTGCTTGAAGCATAGCATCACCTTCAGCCCCTCTCCTCTGTGTGGATCCCCCCTCAGGGGGGCTCTCTCCCCAGGGCAGGAAGCGTGGGCATTGGCAGCTCCAGGTTTTCAATCTCTCTCTTAGATTTGCATATCAGGACTTAGAAATGACTGTGATTGGCCCAACCACTGTCACATCTCTTATTGACCAGTCACTCCAGCCAGAAAAATGAGCTACTCTGATTGGTCAGGCCTGGGTCATGTGGCTTCTATGATGAAGAACAAGAGGCTCATCTGATGATCCATGACAGCATGGGTTCCCCACCACAGGGCTTCTTTTACCAAGAGAGTGGTTAGGGGTGTTGGATCACCCTCTCCAAAAAGAGACCTTGCCAAAAGTTAATGCAAAAGCGTGTGACCTACCAGTCAGTTTCTCTTGAGCACAGGTCTTGTATCACCCCTTGTCCCTGTCAATATAAACTCTGTCCACCGAACCCACTGAAAACTGATTGACGCTATGGACACTAGCAAACAAATGTAACTTAGCTCAAGATTGGCTTCAAACCCCTTGTCACTTTTATGGTTGTTATATCACATATATGCCTGGGGCTCCTCTATCCTAGGCAATGAAATCCAAGGACTGTAGCAGGATATGGAGATACCCATTTAGAATGGAGGGCATCACGTCTCATGGAGGGCCCGGGTCACATGGCTGCTTAGTGGCAGTGTGGTTCTTGACTAAAGGCTGCTGATGTCCATTCGAGGATCACATCCTTTCTCTGTTTTAGAGCAAAAGTATCACAGCTAACTTCCCTGACTTGATAGATAGTGCAGTGACAAATCGGGCTTAAACCTGCCATAAAGACAGCTTGAGACTCATTAGAAGAAGTTGGAGTGGAATTGGAAATGCTAATTTCCAGACATCCAAGTAATTCATTCTGGTTGGCATTTTTCTTGTTGCTCTAGAGGCTGCTGAGAAATGAGGGGGCTGAACGTTGAACAGTCAAGGTCAGGAATGACCCGGAGAAGGACAACATAATCATTTCCTTCCTCTTCTTTGCTAGGGCTAAATATGCCCATGAATCAGAGGTTTCACAGATGTTTTTAGAGTTAAAAAGAACTTTTAAAACTGATATTGGAATTTATAATAAAAAATAAAAAATGTATTTTGGTCTTTGTCCCTGTTCCTAGCACAGAGCTCCTTAAACCCTTGTAATTTTCTAAGTGATGAGAGCTATACAGGTGTCTTAGTTATGTTACTGAGGTGACTTTTGGAAAACACCTAGGCTTGGAGACTGGTACCCAGGTGAACCTGACCTCTGGAGAGAGGAAGGGCACTGGAGATAGAATTCAGTTACCAATGGCCAATGATTTAATCAATCATGCCTATGTTACATGTGTGTTCCGTTCCGTTCCGTTCTGTCGCTCAGTCGTGTCCGACTCTTTGCGACCCCGTGGACTGTAGCCTACCAGGGTCTCCGTCCATGGGATTCTCCAGGCAAGAATACTGGAGTGGGTTACCGTTTCCTTCTCCAGGGGATCTTCCGTGTTAGTCACTCAGTTATGTCCGACTCTTTGCGACCCCATGGACTATAGCCTGCCAGGCTTCTCTGTCCATGGGATTCTTCAGGCAAGAATACTGGACTGAGTTGCCATTCCCTTCTCCAGGGAATCTTCCTGACCCAGGGATTGAACCTGGGTCTTCTGCCTTGCAGCTGGATTCTTTACCATCTGAGCCACCAGGGAAGCTGTTAGTGAAACCTCTATGAAACCCAAAAGGAACAGGTGTTGGAGAGCTTCCAGGTTGGTGAACACGTGGCGCCTTGGGGAGAGGGACATACTGAGAGAGGGGTGGGGGCTCTGCAGCTCTTCCTCATCTCTTCCTGTGCATCTCTTCCCTTTATACTAAACTGGTCGTCTAGTGAGTAAAATATTCTCTTGGTTCTGTGGGCGACTCTGGCGAATTAATCCAACCCAAGGTGGTAGGTTCGGGGAGGGGAGGTTGTTAAAACATCCAGTTTCTTGCTGTCAGATCTGTGACTGGCAGTCTTACAGGACTGAGCCCCTGAACTGTGAGAACTGACGCTTTCCCCAGGTCGATGGTGGCAGAATGGAGGTGCAGGCAGCCAGCCGGTGTGGGAATATTGCTTGTTGGTGGTATGGAAACCCCACCCCACCCCACATGGGTACTGGTGGTCAGAACCCTTAGACACTTAGTTCTTGCAAAATTTCGCTGCTGAGAAGTTGGAGTAGGTATGCTATTCTCTTGCCACAAACATGCACAGATTTAATCTTGTCTCTCTTAAGCCTTTTTATGTTTAATTCTAAATCTTTCTAGACTTAACAAATTTCTGTCTCTAAAGAAGATAGTTAAGATCCTATATAACTGAGTTGTTTCATTGCTGTTATTTAGTCCCTCAGTCATGTCCGACTCTTTTCGATCCCATGGACTGTAGTCCACCAGGCCCCTCTGTCCATGGGATTCCCCAGGCAAGAATACTGGAGTGGATTGCCATTTTCTCCTCCAGGGGATCTTCCTGATCCAGGGATTGAACCCATGTCTCCAGTGTCCCCAGCATTGCAGACAAATTATTTACCTCTGTGCCACCTGGGAAGTTCCCATACAACTGAAATTGCCTAATTTTAAATATTTATGAAGTTGACAAATGTATAACACGAAGAAAATCTCATCCAGCAAACATCCCAGTTAACGGAGATAACTTAGAACCAAAGATTGTATCTGCTGCACATATACCCACTCATTGAGTCCAAAGAATACCTTTTCAGAGCCACTGACTCATGAGCTACAAACTTATAAAAAAGTCGGTCTCACAGTTCATGTAGCCTTTGGAGCAGGAGTCAAGATATGGCACTCCCATTACTTTTTTCTCACTTGAACATCAAATGCCAGCAACTCTCACATGAGATGGCTGCTTGCTTGGATGTTGTACAATTTTTTAGTTTTTAAATACATTTTAAATCAAGCTATACAGATCTTTGAGCCTTGTGGGATTCTGAATTGTGTATATATGTTTTCTACTTGAATTTAAAGACATTTGAATTTGACGTTATCTTACATTAAAAAAAAATCTTAGAATGATACAGTTTCTGTGAGTATTTTAAAAGCTACTGGCTAATTTTGGACATCCTGCATGGCTTTGTTTGAGCTGGGGATCATAACGTCTGAGACCATTCTGAAGCCCCATTCTCCCCACTCCACTTCTTTCTCCCCTGAACTTTGGATGGCTTCTGCTTGAAAGGCTCCCATGGTGGTGGAAGAGCCCTGGCGGGGCCTCCCAGAAGGGAATAATAGGATGTTAGGATTTTTGTAGGTGGTCCTACACTCTTCTCTAGTTGGAGGAAAGGGGACAGGATTCAGATAAGAACCCTCTCTCTAGGAATCAAGGTGGTGAATTTGGACGAATCACCTGAAATGAGGGATGGAGCACCAAAGAGCCCCTACAGTATGTCACTCTGATGCTCGGTCATGTGGACACTCTTGTTCTATCCCCTTGGTGTAGTTTGGTCATTGAAGTGATGACTGCTGAAAAGGAGTGTCATGTTGTGAAAACACTGAACTCAGCTCCAGGAAATCAGTGTTGGAATGCTGTTCCTGTCATCTGACATCTCTGCAGGTCACTTAACTTCTGAGCTTAGTCTTCAAAATTGAAGACTTTTAAAGTTGAATTAAAAATCTCACAATGAGACAGCAGCATTAATTCCAAAATTCCATTAATTTTTTAAATAAGGAGGTGGAGGGATGTGAGGGTATTTCAGTATAATGCCCTGTCATCAGAACATTTCTTTGTTAATATCTGGGCCACATTGAACAGCAACATCTCTCAAGTTTGTCAACTGGAGGGGGAAAAAATGTGTTCAGATCTATTTTTCTTAAGCAGTTTTGGTGATATCATAATAATCTATGGTTGGTCAAAGGCTTTTTGTTTTGTTAAGGATTTGAGCTCTCAGTAGTTTATTTTATTTTAAAGAACATAAACTTTGAGGAGGCTTCCCAGGTGGCACTAGTGGTAAAGAATCTGCCTGCTAGTTCAGGAGATGCAAGAGATGCAGGTTTGATCCCTGGGTCAGGAACATCCCCTGGAGTAGGAAATGGCAAGACACTCCAGTATTCATGCCTGGAGAATCCCGTGGACAGAGGAGCTTTGTGGGCCACAGTCAATGGTTTGCAAAGAGTTGGTCACAATTGAGCACGAGCACTGCGTACTTTGAATAACAATTTTCTGGGCGTGTTTAATGAACTGAGGTGAAAAAACCATGGTGCTGTTTAATTGTAAATAAATTGATAAAAGATTGGACCAATACTTGGTGTGTACAATTTTAGTATGTGGGGGTTTTGTGCTTTAAAAAAAATATTTTTAATTCAAACAAACACTCTCAGAGTGAGACATGGATTAGGTAGAAGCAGGAAGGATCTCACCCCCAACCGTGCGTTGTTCGCCCTTAGACTCTTGTGGGACTCTCACTGGATTAATGGGTTTATATATGGCGGCACTGACCTGCAGATGACCCTTATTCCCTCCTGCGATGATAATTGATTTTCCCCAAGACTGCTCTGGCAGTCCCTGCTCTGAGCCCTTGACATCAGCAGGGGAAGCTTAATGGGGTCTGGCTTATTATGAATTCCATGCTTAATGCTTACCCTTGAGTCAGGAATGACGGGAGCATGGTGCTCATTCTTCGGTGGGACCCAAAGCTATTAGCATTTTTCTTTTCGGTTTATGCTCCGTAAAGGATACCTTCTTCACTTGGCTTTGTCTGTCTTGTCTCCAATATGAATGCACATGTCCTGGTCTCTCCTGTGGCCTTACGCCAGCTATTTTCTGAAGCTGCAAACTTTTTTTTCTCTGCTCTTGTTTCCGCTCAAGGTCTTGTAAGAATCGTTGAGGCTACTTATTAATATAATCACTTTTTCAGCACTCAAGGAGCTTTGGCCTTTGCTTCTGCTCTTAGCTAAAGGTGACTTCTCAAGATCTCAAGGATCTTTTCTCAATTAAATATTGCTTGGTTCCCCTGAAGCCATGGAGCTAGTAACCAGACTTGTCCTCTGAAACCTCTCTCTCCCTGTCATACGCATGGTTCCAGGTCATCTGGGCTCCCGGCATCTCTGTTAAAGCTTCATTCTTCTGTCTAATGTACACATCCCCCAAAGACTATCCTCTGTCTTTTCTTTCCATTCTTTTGCTGCATTTTTTTTTCTTAAGTGATCAAATATCCCTATAGGTTCAACTGTCAACTCTGTTACAATGGCTTAAAGACTCTATCTCCATTGTCTTAACTGACATCTAAACTACGCATTGGAGAAGGAAATGGCAACCCACTCCAGTGTTCTTGCCTGGAGAATCCCAGGGACGGAGGAGCCTGGTGGGCTGCCGTCTATGGGGTCACACAGAGTCGGATACGACTGAAGCGACTTAGCAGCAGTAGCAGCAAACTATGCGCCATAGCACTGCAAAGATGAAAGAAATGAGACTTAAGTCATGCAGGAAAGGCAAGGGAAATATTTTAAAGGAGATGATTAAAAAGAGATCAAACCAGTCAATCCTAAAGGAAATTAACCCTGAATATTCATTGGAAAGTCTGATGCTGAAGCTCCAGTACTCTGGCCACCTGATGAAAGAGCTGGCTCATTGGAAAAGAGCCTGATGCTGAGAAAGATTGAGGGCAGGAGGAGAAGGGGGCAGCAGAAGATGAGATGGTTGGATGGCATCACTGACTCAATGGACATGAGTTTGAGCCAACTCTGGGAGATGGTGAAGGACAGGGAAGCCTGATGTGCTGCAGTCCATGGGGTTGCCAAGAGTCAAATACAACTGAGCGACTGAATAGCAAGAACAACGATTAAAAAGAACATAGTGGGGAAATAAACATAAATGTTTGACAACCCTTAAAAAATTCTTAAACTGATTGAAAACCAAAATCCATTCATGTATTTTTTTAAATTGGCCAGCTTGGGCTGCCACAATAAAATATCACAGTTCAGTTCAGTCGCTCAGTCGTGTCTGACTCTCCGCGACCCCATGAATCACAGCACACCAGGCCTCCCTGTCTATCACCAACTCTCAGAGTTCACTCAAACTCATGTCCATCGAGTCGGTGATGCCATCCAGCCATCTCATTCTCTGTCGTCCCCTTCTCCTCCCGCCTCCAACCTTTCCCAGCATCAGAGTCTTTTCCAGTGAGTCAACTCGTCACATGAGGTGGCCAAAGTATTGCAGTTTCAGCTTTAGCATCAATCCTTCCAATGAACACCCAGGATTGATCTCCTTTAGAATGGACTGGTTGGATCTCCTTGCAGTACAAGGGACTCTCAAGAGTCTTCTCCAATACCACAGTTCAAAAGCATCAATTCTTCGGCGATCAGCTTTCTTCACAGTCCAGCTCTCACAACCATACATGACCACGGGAAAAACCATAGCCTTGACTAGACGGACCTTGGTTGGCAAAGTAATGTCTCTGCTTTTTAATATACTATCAAGGTTGGTCATAACTTTCCTTCCAAGGAGTAAGCGTCTTTCAATTTCATGGCTGCAATCAGCATCTGCAGTGATTTTGGAGCCCAAAAAAATAAAGTCTGACACTGTTTCTACTGTTTTTCCATCTATTTCCCATGAAGTGATGGGACCAGATGCCATCATCTTTGTTTTCTGAATGTTGAGCTTCAAGCCAACCTTTTCACTCTCCTCTTTCACTTTCATCAAGAGGCTTTTGAGTTCCTCTTCATTTTCTGCCATAAGGGTAGCGTCATCTGCATATCTGAGGTTATTGATATTTCTCCCAGCAATCTTGATTCCAGCTTGTGCTTCTTCCAGCCCAGCGTTCCTCGTGATGTACTCTGCATATAAGTTAAATAAGCAGGGTGACAATATACAGCCTTGACGTACTCCTTTTCCTATTTGAAACCAGTCTGTTGTTCCATGTACAATTCTGACTGTTTCTTCCTGACCTGCATACAAGTTTCTCAAGAGGCAGGTCAGGTGATCTGGTATTCCCATCTCTTTCAGAATTTTCCACAGTTTACTGTGATCCACACAGATGCGAGAGATGCCGGCCCCGGCGCAACCGACCACACAAAGAGGCGCAGCCGAGAGAGCTGCCCCACGTCCAATAGGCAGTGGCTGCGCGGGTGAAGGAGGGCCGAGAGGAGCTACTCCACGTTCAAGGTCAGGAGGGGCGGCCTTGAGGAGATACCCCTCATCCAAGGTAAGGTGCAGCGGCTGCGTTTTCTTGGAGCAGCTGTGAAGAGATATCCCACATCCAAGGTAGGTGAAACCCAAATAAGACAGTAGATATTGCAAGGGGGCATCAGAGGGCAGACACACTGAAATCATAATCACAGGAAACTAGGCGATCTGATCACGTGGACCACAGCCGAATGTGGTCCACTGGAGAAGGGAATGGCAAACCACTTCAGTATACTTGCCTTGAGAACCCCATGAACAGTATCAAAGGGCAAAATGATAGGATACTGAATGAGGAATTCCCCAGGTCAGTAGGTGCCCAGTATGCTACTGGAGATCAGTGGAGAAATAACTCCAGAAGGAATAAAGGGATGGAGCAAAAGCAAAACCAATACCCAGTTGTGGATGTGACCAGTGATAGAAGCAAGGTCTGGTGCTGTAAAGAGCAATATTGCATAGGAACCTGGAATGTTAGGTCCATGAATCAAGGCAAATAAAATATCACAGACTGTGTGATATGTGTGTTTTCCACCATTCTGGAGGCTGGACGTCCCAGATGAAGGAGCCAGCAGATCCGCTTTCTGTTGAAGCCTCTCTTCCTAACTTGCAGACACCTCCTTGCTGTGTCCTCTCGTGGCCCTTTCTTTATGAGTGGGAGGGGGAAGAAGGATGGGAAGAGAGAGAGAGAGATTTCTGGGGTCTCTTCCTCTTCCTATAAGGACCAGTCCTACCACATTAGGGCCCCACCCGCAGGACCTCATTTAACTTTAATTACTTCCCTTGTTGTTCAGTCGCCAAGTCATATCCAGCTCTTTTTGACCCCACTGACTGCAGCACGCTAGACTTCCCTGTCCTTCACCATCTCCCAGAGTTTTCTCAAACTCATGTCCATTGAGTCGGTGATGCCATCCAACCATCTCATCCTCTGTCACCCCCTTCTCCTCCTGCGCTCAATCTTTCCCAGCATCAGGGTCTTTTCCAATGAGTCAGTTCTTAACATCAGCTGGCCAAAGTATTGGGGCTTCAGCTTCAGCATAAGTGCTTCCAATGAATATTCAGTTGATTTCCTTTAGGATTGACTGGTTTGATCTCCTTGCTAAAAGACCCTATTTCCAAATACAGTCTCACTGGGGATTAGAGCTTTAACATATGATTTTGAGAGTGGAGCGGGGGCATAATTCAGTGCTCACCAGAGGCCCACTGAAAACAAAAGTGGCATATCTAAAATGCCTCATGTAAAAAGTAATTGTTCAAAGAACCACACACTTATACACAAATAAGGACAATGGTATAATCATTAACTACAAGCAAAGAAAAAGAAAAAAGTTACATGAAAGTAAAATCCCAGGAAAAATTAATGGGACAAAAGGACCAGTTTTAATTTCTAAAGGCTAGAGTTCACAGTGATAGAAAATGGATAGGAATCATCTTTATCTGAATAATATTACATAAAGGTTAAAGGTCACATTATTAGAAAATCAAGAAGCGACTGCTAGTACTTAAACGGCAGTGGCAGACCTTTACACAGCTGTCAGGTACAATGTCAGAAATGACAGTTCTGTGCTCATGGTAAAGCTGCTGCTGCTGCTGCTAAGTCGCTTCAGTCGTGTCCGACTCTGTGCGACCCCAGAGACGGCAGCCCACCAGTCTCCCCCGTCCCTGGGATTCTCCAGGCAAGAACACTGGAGTGGGTTGCCATTTCCTTCTCCAGTGGTAAAGCTAATGTGTGCAAAAAAGAATAAGCTGGTGCTACTTTTTAGTCATGGAAAAGGTTGCTCAACATCTATTAGACATTAACGGGACATTTTCCCAGATGGACCTTGACTGTCTTACTCAGATTCTCCTTGTCTTCCCAAACCATGCTCCATAGATGGAACAGCACAGAAGTAAATGGATAGCACTGAAAGCTCTTTTGCAATTGAAAAACAATCTCACACGGTGATCAAGAAGCTTCCCAAATCTCACCTTGTTGATTGTGGGAGCATTTTCAGAAATTGCAGCTCTGGGTGCTCGTTAAGTGGAAGTAACCTGGGTAATAGTATCCACACATCCGAAAAACCTCTAGGAAAACACATTAGTTGAGTGACACGTGTGGGCACCTTTCTCAAACTGAGTCCACGGCTTTGTAACACCAAGTGATAACCATGTCTTGGAGAGGCAACAGGAATGGTGAGAGTCAATGATTAGACCGGGCAAGAAGATCCAGACTCACGGTAAAATCACAGACTCCTGCTAAGGGGTGACCTTCATGTCCACCCAGTCCAGCTTGAGTTGAGCTGAAATTCCTCTGTGACTTTCCTCCAAAGGAGAACTGCCAGTGGAAGAAAAGTTACTGTAATTCAATGCAGCCTATTCCAACCTTTGTAGCCCTGAGATGAGGTATGCGGACCTGTCAGAGTCACAAAGTAGAAACCCATGTAGATTTCACTTGCTACTACATTCCCATTGCCTAGTATGGTGCCCAACACACAGCAGGTACACAAGACCTGTTTGCTACATGAATTAATTAATTTTAAAAATTCATTTAAACATAAGCTGTAATGTAAGTAAATTGTCTATGGACAATTGACCAAGTTGTCTAAATTGATGATATCACTTATCTGTTTCTAATTTACTGAAGTTCTCTTTAGGAAGGCCTCTCAAGCAAGCTCACGACATGCACGATGCCCAGCTCTGGTGGATCTTCAGTGAATACAATGAAACCCAAGAATGTCCACATGAAACAACCAGTAGCATGCTGCTCCATCCAGAGTTGCCAAGGAGTTCTGAACACATCAGTTTGGCCACACGCTGGAGACACAGGTTTACAGATGAAAAAAACCCGATATTCAGCCACATATGCAACTACTGAAACATACTGTTTTGTTGACATTGCTTCTGCCTGATCAATCAACTGACTTTCAATCAGTGTCTAGGGGAAAAAGCAAGTTTTGTTTTCAGTCCTCAATAGTTCCTAGCCTAGAATCTTTATTTCTTTGGAAGTTCAGTTCAGTTCAGTTCAGTTCAGTCACTCAGTCGTGTCTGACTCCTTGTGACCCCATGGACTGCAGCACACCAGACCTCCCTGTCCATCACCAACTCCTGGAGTTTACCCAAACCCATGTCCATTGAGTTGGTGATGCCATACAACCATCTTATCCTCTGTCTTCCCTTTCTCCTCCCACCTTCAATCTTTCCCAGCATCAGGGGCTTTTCAAATGAGTCAGTTCTTCAAATTAGGTGGCCAAAGTATTGGAGTTCCAGCTTCAGCTTTAGTCCTTCCAGTGAACACCCAGGATTGATCTCCTTTTGGATGGACTGGTTGGATCTCCTTGCAGCCCAAGGGACTCACAAAAGTCTTCTCCAGTACCACCAATACCATGTTCAAGAGCATCAATTCTTCGGTGCTCAGGTTTCTTTACAGTCCAACTCTCACATCCAAACATGACCACTGGAAAAACCATAGCCTTGACTAGACAGATGTTGGTTGGCAAAGTAATGTCTCTGCTTTTTAATATGCTATCTAGGTTGGTCATAACTTTCCTTCCAAGGAGTAAGCGTCTTTTAATTTCATGGTTGCAATCAGCATCCGCAGTGATTTTGGAGCCCTGAAAAATAAAGTTAGCCACTGTTGCCACTGTTTCCCATCTATTTCCCATGAAGTGATGGGACTGGATGCCATGATCTTAGTTTTCTGAATGTTCGAGCTTTAAGCCAACTTTTTCACCCTCCTCTTTCACTTTCATCAAGAGGCTCTCTAGCTCTTCTTCACTTTCTGCCATAAGGGTGGTGTCATCTGCATATCTGAGGTTATTAATATTTCTCCTGGCAGTCTTGATTCCAACTTGTGCTTCCTCCAGACCAGCATTTCTCATGATGTACTCTGTGTATAAATTAAATAAGCAGGGTGACAATATACAGCCTTGACGTACTCCTTTCCCGATTTGGAACCAGTCTGTTGTTCCATGTCCAGTTCTAACTGTTGTTTCCTGACCTGCGTATATACAGGTTTCTGAAAAGGCAGGTCAGGTGATCTGTTATCCCCATCTCTTTCAGAATTTTCCACAGTTTATTGTAATCTGCACAGTCAAAGGCTTTGGCATAGTCAATAAAGCAGAAATAGATGTTTTTCTGAAACTCTCTTGCTTTTACAATGTTCCAGCGAATATAAGTGGAAGTAAGTGAACTCAAGCTGAACTGTGTATTAACTCAATGCTGCATCTTCCTTTCTTCTCAACTTGGTAGTACCTCCTATGTTTGCTTCATGAAAGATAAGAGATCCAGCAGAAGGTTAGACTCCCTGTGTCTTTCATTAGAATACCAAGTCAAAACAGTCCAGGCAAGCCTGCTTGGTGCCCACAGGTGTCCTCTGGCAGTGACACGATGGATACTGGGATCTGTCACCCAAGAGCTGTGAGTGGGTCGCCCCACCACCGTGACCTTGGGCCTCTCATCCTTCTTTGCAGTGCTGGTTGGAGGAACTGGTGAAGTCATAGAGGTGACATTGCCTGCACACTCAATAAATGACAGCTAGTGTTATTTTCCTTCTAAATTAAGTTAAATACATGAGAACTTAAAGGTAATGAGCTTTTGCAGAAACAGTGGAGCTAGAGGAGAGAAAAATACAGAGGAATAGGGATCATGTACCGTTAGAATCTAGCAAAGAGAAGGTTCATGTAGAATTGTAGTGACAAGTGTTAAGCTGTCCATCCTATCACCAATTCTTAATTTTTCCATTGCTTTTTCTGTGTTTGTGTGCTCAGTCATGTCTGACTCTGCAACCCCCTGAACTATAGTCCACCAGGCTCCTTTGTCCATGGAATTTTCCAGGCAAGAATACTGGAATGGGTTGCCATTTCCTTCTCCAGGGGATTTTCCTGACCCAGGGATTGAACTCAGGCCTCCCACATTGCAGGCAGGTTATTTAGTCATTGGGAGTCTTCACCTGGGAATGCTTTTGCTGTCGAGTCAGTAATTCCCCCGTGACCCCCACCCCTGCCCTATCTCTTTCTCTGTAAATGATCATATTACCAAACCTGGCATTTTTACACTATTGACAACAGTTATGATTCAGAATAGGTAAAAGCGTATTAAGTTGATTTCTTACCTTGGGAGAATTTATAGAAATGTTCAACAACACATTTTCTTGGCTTATCTAAGACCTTATGCAGCAGTCAGGGGACAGAGCCTCAGGGAGAACAGAAGTCTCCTGGAATACTTAGACAAACAAGAAAAGCTCTCTCCTAACTAGATACTGCAAATTTGGATTGCAACAACGAAAATGTCATCCAGACTAGCTGATGCACTGCTTGTTTTGTCAATGTCTCTGAAATCGGTTTGTATTTTTGAGAGGAAAGTGGGCAGGACTCTCAGGTCTAGGCTTACCTGTAGGAGACAGGTAACCTCATGGGCATTGCTTTTCCCATCGAGAGGCAGCCACGATAGAAGAAAGAGGAAAGACACCCCCTCCCTTCATGAACGAGGTTTGTGAGTGGCCTCCTGGGTAAATATTTATACAGAGACGGCATTAATGCCGAGAGAGGTAAATAGCCCCGAGTGTTTCAGACAAGGCAGACAGGTTTTCTTCGTTTTGCTTCATCTTGCTTGTGGGTACCTATCCTCAGGGGTAAAATGTTTTTTTGTAGTTCAGTTTTTGTTTAAACTGGAATTGGATGCGTTTGTCTGTTTAAAGAGCTCGGGGGTTAGGGTTCACTTTCTAACACGGAGATCTACCTGGAGGCCCATCTCAGGAGGAGCCTTAGCTGACTGTCCATCCTGTTAGGAACCCGGTCAGTACCTGAATCAGTGGCTCAATTCAGGCTTCTTTGCTTGGACTGGAGTGGCATCCAGTCTGGGACTCTAGGCTTAAGTGGAGTTTTCCACACTGCTGAGAGTCTAAATTTTGGGACAAGAGTGCTGTGCCTAATAAAGACAGAATGAAATAAATGCAGAGTTTGCTTCTACAAGGAAGCTGCCAATTCAGTTATCCTAAAAAGAATGAACTTTACCTGAAGTAAGCAGGCGGGAGGAAGGGACACATATTATCCCAACTCACAAGAGACTGATGCACAAAACCCGAGTGGTTCTATCTGAATTTATGTTGAGGAAGTTTGCTGGAACATGACTGAGTCTTCACAATGCCCCGTTCTTTCTCACCCTCACCGATTCCTTTCTTTGTCCCATCAGAGTTGGCACCAGCAGCAGTGGCAGTGGGCGGGAGCCTGGGGATTGGGGGTAAGCCACTTGTTGGTAAGAAAAGGTGTGAAACCCCTATGATTTGTGACTTGTTGATAAAGAGGCTTCATCAGAGTTTCAAGAAGCAGCAGAGTATAAACTGTTTACTGAGAAACGCACGCAAACTTGATGCAAGAAGGCTAAGGAGGGTCTATCTGCAAATTTGGCAACCACGTCAATTCTAGATGCTACCATGTGCTTTAGAACTGAGGGGGAAAGACAGAAGACGTGAATGATGTACGTATGGGTAATATGAGGGCTTCCCTGGTAGCTCAGCTGGCAAAAAGTGCGCCTGTAATGCAGGAGACCCTGGTAAGATGAAGACAGTATAGACTATGGCTCTTCTTACTCCTTAGAGGTTCAGAATTAGAGACTCTAACACCATTGAAAGAAAGCAGTGAAGGCCACAAACTAAAAAAGTGTGTGACTTTTATGATGACTGTCGAGATTAAGGGTAAGGGCAGTGTTGGGAAGTGTTCAGCACGTGTATGTGGTTCTTTCTCCTCTGGACACTGATCTGTGGGCAACCTCACTCCACTCACAGACACCACCTCCCTGGCTCATCTGACAGTCCTGAATCTTTTCCGAGGCTCATCTCTGATCTTACTCATCTCCCTGAGATGGTCAGAGAAGCTGGGGTTTTTCTTACAAGGCGCTGCGTGCACATTTGAACAAGACGTTTCTGAGACTTCTAGCCATCCCCATGGTCTCTCTTGGCTTCCTATGCACGTTAACGCACTTGCCCTGGAGGATGCTATGCCTGGGGCCAGAGTGGACCTTAGTAAGCATCTTCCCTGCTGCCAGTGTGGGAACCAGGCTTCTCACTTGGGCCTAGAAGTCATTAAGCAAAACCCTTCTTTCCATCTGAAACAGATCCTCTTGGCAGAGGACCTCGGGTTATCAGGTGAAAACAGCCGCCTCTGTAAACAACTTCTGGGGAAAGCGAAGTACCTCTGTGGGTGGAAACAAGGCTGCTGTGTGCTGTTCAACATCAGCAATCAACTATTCTCAGCTTTTATTCTTTCTGGCTGAGGTTTCCAACCCCAGTGATGAGGAGCCCCCCTTTCGGTCCCTCTGGGAGCTAGAAGGAAAATGCAGAACCAGTGAGCTTGGCCCTCTCCCACTTTGTCACTGGGCGGCTTTCCTTGCATCTGTTTTAAGTATTGCACGGCTGCAAAAACCTTTGTTTAAAAAAAGTTTCAGAAACTAACGAACATTGGCCAACTTGGACTTTGAGTACGGTGTAAAAACAGACCGCTCCATCTCTCAGGCATTGATTTCCTGCTGATTTAGCTCCTGGCCATTCTGCTTTCTTCTGACCATCAGTCTGGGGCATTCAGTCATGATGAGGTGGGACTTAGAGCTCTCAGTTTGCACACTCATCTATCAACTGCTAGGAACAAAGAGCCCTGCACTGAACCTGTTGTGCCAGTAGGAAGTTCTACCTGAGAATCTGACCTCAGAACATGTAGTTCTTCATAAAATTATCACTCTGTGCTCTGGTTGGAGATCAGTGGTGTGCTAGTAAATGTCTAACAACTGGATCTCTCGTGAGGGAAAGGTGCCCTGATTTGTAGCATTTACTGATGGTGTGTGTGCTCAGTCGCTCAGTCGTGTCCGACTCTGCGACCCCACGGACTGTGGCCCGCCAGATTCCCCTGTCCATGGGATTTCCCAGCAAGAATACTGGAGTGGGTTGCCATTCCTTCTCCAGGGGATCTTCCCGACCCAGGGACTGAACCTGTGTTTCTTGAGCCTCCTGAGTTTACAGGTGGATTCTTTACTACTGAGCCACATGGGTAGCCCATTTACTGATTACTCTGGTGTAAATACTCCCAATAATATCAATTTCAATCAATCAACTTGATATCATTGGATGCAGAGCTGAGAAGAGAGGTACAGTAGTATACTGTTGTACAGTATATTTCCATCTTAAAGATACAAAAGACATAAATAACACCAAAGTAGAAATAATTAACCTATAGTAAAATATTTAGGGAGGGATAAACTTTGAATCTTTGCTACCCTTTTTCTTAATATAATTTACTTAGTCGTAAATTTGCATCATTGAGTTTATAATAACAGCTATACTTACGGAGATTGCCAAGTCCTGGAGCATTTCCCAGTCTGAAAGGTGGTCAGTTGGTGACTCCACTAATACAGATCTTTTAGTGAAGTTCTTCAGCCTCAATGCACTTAGCGTCTCTCATTTGAAAGCATGAAGTTTGGGGGGTTCTACTCTGGGGAATCTGAGAGTCAATAAATATACTTTAGCATGAAGGGAAATTTACAGTGACCTGTTACTGCTTCTTAAGAAAGTAGAAAGTGAAGAAGAACTAAAGAGCCTTTTGATGAATGTGAAAGAAGAGAGTGAAAAAACTGGCTTAAAACCTAGCAATCAGAAAGCTAAGATCTTGGCACCCAGTCCCATCACTTAATGGCAAATAGGTGGGGAAAAAATGGAAAATCTGTTTCCACAGTGACAGAATTTATTTTCTTGGGCTCCAAAATCACTGCAGATAGTGACTGCAGCCATAAAATTAAAAGACACTTACTCCTTGGAAGAAAAGCTATGACGAACCTAGACAGCATATTAAAAAGTAGGGACATCACTTTGCCGACAAAGGTCCATATAGTCAAAGCTGTACTTTTTCTAGTAGTCACATATGGATGTGAGAGTTGGACCATAAAGAAGGATGAACACTGAAGAACTGATGCTTTGTAACTGTGATGCTGGAGAAGACTCTTGAAAATTCCTTGGGCTGCAAGGAAATCAAACCAGTCCACCCTAAATGAAATCAACCTTGGATATTCTTTGGAAGGACTGATGCTGAAGCTGAAGGTCCAATACACTGGCCACCTGATGAAAAGAGCTGTCTCATTGGAAAAGACCCTGATGCTGAAAAAGATTGAAAGCAGGAGGAGAAGGGGGCAACAGAGGATGAGATGGTTGGATGGCATCACCAACTCAATGGATATAAGTTTGAGCAAACTGCAGGAGATGGTGAAGGACAGGGAAGCCTGGCATGCTGCAGTCCATGAGGTCACACAGAGTTGGATATGACTTAACTATTAAACATCAACAACAAAGATGGTTGTAACAGAAACTTGATCTCAAATAGTGAAATGAACAATTTTCTTTCTGGGTATTAAAATTATCAATTGTACAACTCTACTGGGCATCGTTATCTCAAAGTTTAGAAGATTGAGGGGCCTCTAAGGAGATTTATAGTGTTACCGAACCAAACTCGGGTCCTCTCACCCAGTGAGTAGCAAAACCAGTCTATTTACACTGGGTTTTGGTGAAGGACACTACAGTGTTTGTTGCTGGGCCAACCAAGGAAAATTAATGATTCGTGCTCAAAAAACCAAGACACTCCAAAGGCTTTCAGGGAAGGTTTTTTTAGGCGACATTAAGGGTGAGGGTTGCAGGTATGTGCTCAGCTTGTGGGCACTCCTCTGCTTGGTTGGTCGTAAGACAGCAGGGTGGCATTTTGGGAAATCTCGATCATCACCCTCTGGTTCTAACCAGCCTATGGCCTATGTCCAGTGCCAGTTTGCAGTTAATTTGTTCCACCTGGCGGGGGTTTCAGCATCTGTGAAACAGCTCAAGAACATGACTCAGAATATTATCTATAGAATAGAGAAGGCACAAAAAGTTCTTGACTTTGTTTTATGGATGTGAGAGTTGGACTATCAAGAAAGCTGAGCGCCGAAGAATTGATGCTTTTGAACTGTGGTGTTGGAGAAGACTCTTGAGAGTCCCTTGGACTGCAAGGAGATCCAACCAGTCCATCCTAAAGGAGATCAGTCCTGGGTGTTCATTGGTAGAACTGATGCTGAAGCTGAAACTCCAATACTTTGGCCACCTGATGTGAAGAACTAACTCATTTGAAAAGCCCCTGATGCTGGGAAAGATTGAGGGCAGGAGGAGAAGGGGATGACAGAGGATGAGATGGTTGGATGGCATCACCTACTCAATGGACATGGGTTTGGGTGGACTCTGGGAGTTGGTGATGGACAGGGAGGCCTGGCGTGATGCAGCTCATGGGGTCGCAAAGAGAAGGACACAACTGGGCAACTGAACTGACTGAACTGAACTATTGCTACTTGGTTTTGCTTGTCTGTTTTCCTTTGTCTTTCCATTTTCTTACTTCTCTGATTAAATTTGTTCTTTGGAACCCAGGGAAGCCCTCAGAGGCTAAAGCTCTTCTATAAACGAAAGGTAGGGGACACAGGGCTTCTGTCCCCAGGAAGGCCCCCCAGGGTCCGGCTCCATTTTAACAGTGCCTTCTGATCACTGTGGGAGGACACAGCAGAATCCCCGGCAGCTGTCATCTGTGATCCTGCCGGAGAGGCGTTCTTCCCCTCAGCTAAGGAGGACAGGAGTCCAGGAGCCTCTGTAGTCCCCAGAGCTAGAAGTCAGTTTAGCCTTCGGGGGACGTCTGCTGCCGTGCAGACACCTGGAGCGGGCTGTGATCACGCCTGTAACAGGAAACAAAGCAGTGGGAGTGAGAGCAGAGCCTGGGAAACTGCGTTTATTATTACTTTGTCTCACTTATTATTTCACTAATTGTTTTCCTTTTCTTTGTGGGATTTTACAGTTCTAAGGGTGAGGAAAGGCAGCATTTCAAGTTCCTGGCTAAGAGATGCTAAGTGTTGAACAAGATCGGCTTTTTCTAAAGATGCTGAAAGGAGGGTGGGGAGTGGCTGGCTCTGATCTGGATCTCTAGCCTGAGGGGTTTTGCATTAGACCCATTGTTTATTCATGAGCTGTTTTTTTTTTTAACTATAAAGTACATCTATTGCCTTGGGACAGATGCAGCACAAAAACTTATTAAGCAGGGCATCGCTGGTCTCAAATTATTGGATAATATGAAAACAACTGCTGTAGGTCAGAGCATGCTGTCTCTGGCGTGACCTTGACTTCATTGCCCACATGAAGAATCTCACGTGCACTCGAGTTCTCATCACCCACACTCCCGCAAATGTCTTTTTAACTTCATAAAGAAAAATCTTCACTTTGCCAGTCACGAAAGCTTTATTTTGCCACTTCCCCCTCCCCCACCATTATGCAATTCACTTTAAAATATTTAGATGCACTCTCAAATCCAACATCCCGGTCTCCCATCCTCTACAACTCTAGGAAACCCGGCAGTCAGGCAGCCCTGAATTATACATGAATACAGATAATGATGCAAACCCCAAAATACCTCCTTTCATAATGCAAGGTTGAACTGTTCCTTTGGATAATGACAATACGTTACAGAGTGAAACTTTGTAATGGTTTTCGAGTGTGTGTTTGTCAACTATTGCAGCATGCCTACAAAACTGAACTGAAAATATTGCTTATTTTTAACAATCCACACCGTAAATTCTTCCTTAGATTTCTTTAGTGGAATTTATGTTACAGAATTTAAATCTAGGTTCATCTTATCCAGAGATACTGTTTATTGGAAAGTGAAAGAAAGCGAAGTCGCTCAGCCGTGTCCAACTCTTTGCGACCTCATAGACTGTGGCCTGACAGGCTCCTCTGCCCATTGGATTTTCCAGGCAAGAGTACTGGAGTGGGTTGCCTCTTCCTTCTCCAGGGGATCTTCCTGACCCAGGGATCAAACCCAGGTCTCCCACACTGTAGGTAGAGTCTACCATCTGAGCCACCAGGGAACTGTTTATTAGAAGCCTCATGTATTTAATTTGTTTTGACGTTGATTTTCTATGTTCAGAGTCCAGAGGACAAGTCTGAAGTTGTCAGTAGAGTGAAAATGATATCTAGAATCTTCAATTGAAAAGTATCTTTAAGCTCATTCACGACAGCCTCCTGCCCATGGACCCACAGCCAGCCTCTGCCTGGACACTTGGCAGACAGGAATCACGCGGTGAGTCTCGGTGATGGAAGCGTGTCCCTCAGAAAGGACGAATCTCTCCAGGTGCAAGGAGCAGCGCTCCTCAGTGGCTGCTGTTTAACCTCACTGCCAGGTTTTGAGCACTTGGAGCTAACTGTACGTTTATCTATGTCTGCGTATCCTTTTATGCTTTCACTTATACATTCTTTTACTATAACAAACGTGAGTCATGCTCACATGACAACACAGGTTTTTCGTTTGTTTTTGAAGCCACAGGAACTTTATTAAAATGATGAGTGGTTCTGTTTGCACAGGGTTTAGGAGACCAGTGGGAGAGTATGCAGGGGTCAGGTTAAAAGGGTCTTGGATGTAAGAGAATGTGAATTTATCCTGTAGGCCTGCTGATGCTATAAGTCAAGCACAAAGATGGCACAGGCAGACTGGTGCCTCTCCTTGTCACAGAGCCGTGAGCAGTCCTCTGTTACAGCATTCATTACAAATGCCTGGGTCGTGCATACTTTGAACAATACAGATGTTGAAAGCGTAATGAGAATAACCCTTTACCAGTCTTTCCTAGCATTTTTCATAAATAATTTACACTTTGTGCTACTGTACATTTAGTCTGCTTTACTATAATCAATTACAAGTTTCTTGAGAAACCTTATAGAGAAGTTAGTCCTAAATTTTTCATGATTTACATATATAGATGCATACAATGCAAATGTTTGATATCATACTAAATGCATGTTTATTTCAAAACTTTCTTTTTCAGGCAAATAACATTTAAATTAAAAACGAAGAACTCTTTTGGAAAGAGAAAAAAAATATTATAGAAACTCACAATCAACTAGTTAATCCAATTGAAAGCTAAATTGTAGCCTCTTGAGAGCCAAGGAAATAAGAAACCCAAGACAAGTTTTACATTTCTCGTCATGTGATCAGACAAAGCCAGCATGGTTTTGAAAAGAAACATTTTCTTGACACTAAAACATGGAATACATTAGAATACATTAATACATTAAATACACATAGAATACGTTAAACATCCTCATACACATTCAGGAATATAAAACAATCAATCAATCAAATAGTGTCTTTCACTGGGATTTTGCAAAAGTGGAGAAAGATTCTACATGTGATCGTGTGGCTCTTCCTCCACAACAAAAACAAAATACCAAAAAATTCAAAACTTAATTAAATTGCTTTGTTGTTGTTCACTCACTAAGTCGTGTCTGACTCTTTCCAGCCTCACAGACTGAAACTCGCCAGCCTCCTCTGTCCTCCACTATCTCCTGGAGTTCGCACAAATTCATGTCCATTGAATCAATGGCGCTATCTAACCACCCCATCCTTTATCGGCCCCTTCTCCTTTTGCCCTCAATCTTTCCAGCATCAGAGTCTTTTCCAATGAGTTGGTTCTTCACATCAGGTAGCCAAAGGAGTGGAGCTTCAGCGTCACATCAGTCTTTCCAGTGAATATTCAGAGCTGATTTCCTTTAGGATGGACTGGTTTGATCTCCTTGCTGCCCAAGGGACTCTCAAGAGTCTTCTCCAGAACCACAGTTCAAAAGCATCAATTCTTCAGCGATCAGCTTTCATTATGGTCCAACTCTCACATCCGTACATGACTACAGGAAAAACCATAGCCTTGACTATATGGACCTTTGTCACCAAAGTGACATCTCTGCTTTTCAATATGCTGTCTATGTTCACCATAGCTTTTCTTCCAAGGAACAAGTGTCTTTTAATTTCATGGCTGCAGTCGCTGTCGGCAGTGATTTTTGGAGCCCAAGAAAATAAAGTCTGTCACTGTTTCCATTTTTTCCCCTCATCTATTTGCCATGAAGTGATGGTGCCAGATGGCATGATCTTCATCTTTTGAATGTTGAGTTTTAAACCAGATTTTTCATTCTCCTCTTTTGTCTTCATCAAGAGGCTCTTTAGTTCTTCTTTGCTTTCTGCCATTAGGGTGGTATCATCTGCATATCTGAGGTTATTGATATTTCTCCCTACAATCTTGCTTCCAACTTGAGCTTCATCCAGGCCAGCATTTCACATGATGTACTCTACATTTTATAAGTTAAATAAGCAGGATGACAATATACAACCTTGACGCACTTCTTTCCCAATTTGGAACCAGTCTATTGTTCCATGTCTGGATCTAACTGTTATTTCTTGACCTGCATATAGATTTCTCAGGAGGCAGGTAAGATAGTCTGGTATTTCCATCTCTTGAAGAATTTTCCACAGTTTGTTGTGATCCACACAGTCAAAGCCTTTAGCGTAGTCAGAAGCAGAAGTAGATGTTTTTCTGGAATTCTCTTGCTATTTTCTATGATCCAGCAGATAGTGACAATTTGATCTCTGGTCCTCTGCCTTCTCTAAATCCAACTTGTACATCTGAAAGTTCTCAGTTCACGTACTGTTGTAGCCTAGCTTGAAGGACTCTGAGCATTACCTTGCTCGTATGTAAAGTGAGTGCAGTTGTATGGTAGTCTGAACATTCTTTGGCATTGTCCTTTGGGATTGGAATGAAAGTTGATGAGCGGAATTCACACCACTAGCTGGCTCTTCTCTGCAGACCTCTAGACGTCCTCAGAGAAGGATGGGGGTAGGTCAAGAGGCAATGAGGAACTCACACTCCTGGTGCAGCCTGGTGGAGAGGAGCTGCAGCCTCTGAGATGAAGACGTGATGCTCCACCCGGACCTTCTCTCCATCCGCACTGCAGAGCTTAACAGAATCAAACTAGAAACCAACGCCAGAAATAATACATTTGGAAATTCACCGAAAGTTCAGAAATTGAACAGCACACTTCTAAGTAATCACATAGGTCAAAGAAGATGACACAACAGGAATTAGGTTAGATTTTGAAATGAGTGAAAATAAAAACCATATTAAGATTTGTAGGATGCAGCCAAAACAGCACTTAAAGGGAAATTTATAGTGTTCAATGTTCATGTTAGAAAAGAAGCAACATCTCAAATCAGAGACTTAAGGTTGTACTTTAAGGAACTAGAAAAAGGAAAGCAAATTAAACCCAATGCCAACCAGAAGAAAAGAAATAATAACAATAACAGCCAGAAATCAATAAAATTGGGGACAGATATACCATCAAGAAATTCAATAAAACCAAACATGTGTTATTTAAATAGTCAATACATCTGTTAGACTGAAGAGGGCAAAATAGAAGCAAATATTATCCATTTTAGGAATTAGAAAAGGGGATATCACATTGTTAAAAAATGGCTGTTCAAACTTCAGGTTGTATACACTCCTTGGGGGAAAAGTCCTCCAACCAACTGTTAGAACAAAAGCTGAGGAACTGAATCACATTGGTTCTGATAAGCCTGTTCTGGGTCGTGTGTCCATCACTGAACCAGGGGGTGCAAAGTGTTGATTGACTTCCTCCAGGAGCCATGTTCAGTCCTAACATCTGAGACAGAGTCAACCTCACCTATAACCCGTGGCCCGAGAAGGACAAAGTGGATGCAGGCTGCCAACAAAGAGGTAGGTCATACTCAAGAAAAAATGAACTGTCCAGGGACTTCCCTGGTGGTCCACTGGCTAAGACTCCATGCTCCCAATGCAGGGGACCCAGGTTCAATCCCTGATCAGGGAACTCGATCCCATACACCCAACTAAGAGTCCACATGCCTCAACCAAAGATCCCACATGCTGCAACTAAGACCTGGCATAGCAAAATAGACAATACTTATTTTTTTAAAAAATGATGAACTCTCCACAGATGGGCAGATGGTGGGCAGAGACCCTCTCAGGGTTACGGTAAGGGAAGTGGGGCATTCTTGGGAGGGCTCTTGGTTCCATGGAAGACTGGCTCTTCCATACCTGTTAGAGCAGTGTCAGGGCCAGAAGTGACAACCTTGCTACACTCCAACGACCACACCCCAACCCCAGAGGTGGCTGACGGTTCACTCCTATGGCTCCCTGTCAAATGTCCCCAGGAATGGAGAGTTCCTGACTTTGCAAAGGCACAAACTGGAGGTGGTGGTAGTTGGCAGCTACAGGAAGAAGCTAACCAGGAGAGGTTCAGGATGTTTCCCACGAGGGGTCCCCTCTCATTGTCTGTGCCCGCCGTGTTGGTCTCAGCCATCAGCATAGGTGGGGCTGTCAAGAGACCCATCTTATAAAAAGGGCCACCTGACACCCAAAATGAGATGTCAGCTTGTCTTTTCATATCTCTTGCCTTTGCCAGACACAAAGGAGAATGGGTAGGAGACATAGGGCTGTTTTCCCCAGTTTAATTTATCAAGCAGTTGCCATGTGAACAGTTTTGTAATTAGCATTTCTTTCCTTGTTTCTGGGGGTATAATTGTGCTTCAGATGGCATACATCATCTTTCTGGCTTCATTAAAAAGAGCAGCAGTTTACTTATTTAATGACACACAGTGTGTAGGAATTGAATGTTAACTGTCAGAATAGAACTGATTTTGTTAGAAGCACTGTTCCACTCCCAGTTATCAGAAGCCAGAACCTGGTTCTTTTCTCCAATTCCAATTCTTTTTGTATTCATTTAGTAAAGATGGCAGGAAACACAACACCCAGGCGGTATCTAAATTATGAATAACTCAGCTCGGATTGGCTCATATTGTGATGGGCCTCTGGATGCTTCTGAATTGTTCTCTAGGCGTCAATAAATACCAGTTTGAGAATAAACTCATTAGGAACTAAGATGGTAAATGAGAAGAGGAGGCCTAATGTATGGCATTGGCTAAGTCAATGGGCCATTGCTTAATTATTCAATGTTTCAAATGCTGAATTGCTTTTTCTACTGCCACAATAACCTTTGAAGTTAAACATTTCAAATTAGAAAAATGTCAGCACAGGATGGCAGTTGAGAAGAAACCATGTGTAAATAGAATGCTATGAGTAAGGGGAATTTTGAAAGCAGGGCTGAACAAGAAAGGCTCCAGCTGTGTTCTCCATTGGTGACGGTATTGGTATTGGCCCAACTTCAGGGACTGATAACTGGGATTTTTTGCCTCATGGACAAGTTCAAAGGGCTGAGGGCTCCTCCAGCCACTTTCCAAGTGAATGACAATTCCTGGAGTCTGGGGGGTCAAGAAGACGGTGAGGAGGTCCTGGTGATGGGCTATTCTGTAGACTTCTGTGGACTTCTGTCTTCTCTAGGAGCAAAGGTTCACAAACACTGGGGTTCCAGGACAGACCTGGGGTTCAGAATCAGCATTTTAGACTGTGAAAAGAGGCTCTTGCAGACAGAGCTCATTGGGATCCATGGGGGCCTGGAACTGGTGCAGCTGTAGCTCTGATGCTGGAGAAAACTCTTGAGAGGCCCTTGGACAGCAAGGAGGACAAACCAGTCCATCCTAAAGGAAATCAGTCCTGACTGTTTGTTGGAAGGCCTGATGCTGAAGCTGAAGCTCCAATACTTTGGCCTCCTGATGACTCATTGGAAAAGACCCTGATGCTGGGAAAGATTGGAGGCAGCAGGAGAAGGGAGAAGGGAACAACGGAGGATGAGATGGTTGGATGGCATCACCAACTCGATGGACATGAGTTTGAGCAAGCTTCGGGAGATAGTGAAGGACAGGGAAGCCTGGTGTGCTGCAGTCCATGGGGTCACAAAGAGTCAGACACAACTGAGCGACTGAACAACAGCAAACTCTGTGTCCAGCCTGACATCTGAGTGTGGTGTGTCCAAATGAAACCTCCCCATCAAGTGTCTGGTTCACTGGGGCACATCAGCACACTCACCCCTACGATGTCAGTGGGAACTAGATCTCTGGCCCTGGTGACACACATTTTGCCAAGTATGGTTCCAGTCCCAAAGACTGTGCTGTGGGCAGATGCTCTGAGATCCTAACATCAGCCAAAAGTAAAGGTCAGACCATCTGATGGGGAGGCTTGTGGGCTTGGCCTCTCCAGGCATCAGAGTCTTGCTCTTAAAGCTGCATCTTGGATCCAAGGCATTAGGAGATGTTCCCTGTGTAAGTCGTCAAATTTGGTATCATGTTGATGAAACCCCCACCCCTAAACACACACAGACCTCTGAAGAAGCTGACAGATGATCTGTTGGCTGTATCTCCCCGTGGTCTGTCATCTCTGACCCATGTACTTTTTTCCTTCAGCCAGTGTTTCTCTAGAGCCTCCTGGCAATAGAGATTTAATTTAATACAGCAGGGAAGGAATTTTAGGCCAGCGCCCCCCAACATTCATTTATTTGAGGGTAAACTCAAAGGAATTATCTTGGTTTTTGAAATTATTAAAACAAAATTGCAGGCTTTGTCTTGATATCCATCTTTTTGCATTAATGTTGCCTAGAAACTACCTCCCAGCGTTGGCTGGCAAGTCCATTTTCAGGTCAGGAAAGTTTTCTCTAATACCTTTTATTATTGTATCGCTCTCATTTCTAGGGCATTCTTTCTTGGGAGTAGCTTTTATTTGCGGACAGGATCACTTTGATTAGTTCTCTGCCTCTATTATCTTATTTTTCTCATCTTTTTAATCTCCTTATTCATTTCCTCTGTGCTCTTAGGAGGTTGCTCAAGTTTATCTCCAGCTTTGCTGATTTGATTTCCTTCAATAACGAGCTTGATTTTTTTTCCCTCTTAGTGTGAATTTAATATTTGCCTCCATTCTTTCTATCTACAGGCTTGTTTCTGGGGCTGTTCCCTTATTATCTTTCTATGGAGAATTAAACTGGAGCTGCGTCTTCTGAGGCAGACAGAGAATACTGAGCAGGTGCTTTCTAAAATTTCTCTCTGTTTGATAGAGTGCATATGTCTGTTTCATGGGAGCACTTTTCTCCTGAGGGTAGGGAGCTGGGTCCAGGACCCAAACGCCTTTAGGGCCAGACTGGCATCTGAAGTGAGTGGAGATGCTGGTGGAAGAACACTGAGAGGGGCTCTTGTTGACAAGCATCAACAGAAGCTGAAGATCCCTATTTCAAGGTGAACCGTTCTGAATGAAATGTTAGGCCAACTCAGTGAGGCCCAAACGCAACACGCTTCACGGCCAGGGTTCTACCTCCAAACCTGTTTACAGTGTAGGTGCAGCAGAAAGGCCTTCTCCTGTGCACAGAACTTTCCACGAGGTTCCATTTGGTCCCTGCTGACTCATTCTGGAGGAAAGAAGGCTTTCCCAGGCCCCTTGATGGGGGACAGAATGCACAGATGGGTCGGTGTCCCCCACCCATCTGCCTGGAAGCAGACGATTGGTTTCAGAAGATGTCGCCTGTAAAATAAGAGTAGCAAAAGCGGTGACCGAGACCACGGCTCACGCACGGCACTTACCGGGTGCCAGGCAGGCCAAGTCCCCCTGTGGAGGCCATCCTTCCCCGTGAAGCGCTCAGCAAGGGGCTGGGAGCAGCCGGTTCCCCTAAGTGTCTGTGATGTTCATTGCTGTTGCTGATATGTTCCTATTCGGAAGCCCCAGGTTGTGCGGCTCTGAGAAGCGGTTAGTAGAACCGCAGGGACACACCTGGCCAGCATCAGTGCTGACACCCCTTCTGCTCCCCCATCCTCCAGCTGCCCGCTCCCCTTTCCCTCCACCCCTTCTTTTTCTTCTTCTTCTTCTCCAAGTCCTTCTCCTCCTCCTACTTCCTATGAATAGCAGCACCTTTTCACAGGATCCTGGGGCCAGAGCGCACAGACAACAGGTGGGTAGGCTTTTGACCAGTGACAAGAGGAGGCAGTGGGCTAGGTGCTATGCACCAGTGCTTTTTAATTTTTTGCAACCAACTTGCAGAGCTGGGAGAGGTTTTATTTTCTTCTCATATTCATGTACAAAAATGAAACTGAGGCTCTGCGAGGTTAAATAAAAGATTCATAACTGGACTGAATAAGAGGACAGAAAATTCTATATTAAATTTGGCGAGGCAGAGGCTGTTGGGAACCCTGAAAGCAGCAGTTTGAATGGAATGACAAAGGTGGAAATCACATTAAGGTGGGCTGCAGAGGAAATGAACATTTTTATATACAGCAAAAATAATCATAGGGAAGTAAACAACCAAACTATAGGCTAAGAAAACAATTGATGAGGTAGGAGGGACATAGGATTCATCGCACTAATCTACAAAAGTCTTTTATAAAAGTGAGAGGACTCTTGAGAGTCCCTTGGACTGCAAGGAGACCAAACCAGTCCATCCTGAAGGAAATCAGCCCTGAGTATTCATTGGAAGGACTGATGCTGAAGCTGAAGCTCCAATTTATGGCCACCTGATGGGAAGAGCCTACTCACTGGAAAAGCCCCTGATGCTGCGAAAGATTGAAGACAGGAGGAGAAGGGGACGACAGAGGGTGAGACGGTTGGGTGGCATCATCGACTCAATGGACATGAGATTGAGCAAGCTCTGGAAGACAGTGAAGGACAGGGAGGCCTGGCGTGCGGCAGTCCTCGGGGTCACAAAGGGCTGGACGCGACTGAGCAGCTGAATGACAACAACAAAGCAAGAAGCAAAACTGTTACAGTCAAACATAAAAATAGGCAATGAACACGCCGGGCGATACTGGACTACACCCAGCCCTGCGACAAACAAGTGTGGAAAGCTGAAGTTAAATCTGAGCGTCTATTTTCACTCATTGATGACATAAGCCAGGTTTAGAGAGGATAACAAAAGAGAGAAGATTTCCCTCATGCTGGTAGGAGTATGGAATACTGTAACCTCTTAAAAATGTAATCTACAGCATATTTTAAATTTTAAAACATTTATGTCCTTGACTGACCAATTCTGCACGTATGTGAGTATTATATACTCATGCCCGTAGGATGAGCTGGTGGTGCCATTTCCTAGCTTGTAATTCTTTGACAAATTAATTTCAAGCGGCCTCAGTTTCCTCATCAGTAAAGTAGGGATAACTAAACTACGCAACTCATGAGAATGTTGTGAAAATTCCTACTTCTCCTTAAGTCACTGTGTTCTGGTCCAAAACTGAGTCCTCAGTGAAGAATCTGGCCTCATACTGGAGATTTCCTCCAGTCTCCTAATGATCATTTTTTGATTCTTCTTTTTGCAGAGATTGGTGTCACCCTTGCTGTCTGCCTGCTTACTTTTCCCTTGGGAAGCCATGTTGAAATAAATATCTCCATAGATTTCTGCCAGTCTGACCCTTCTGGCTCGCTTCCCAACCTCGCCAATCGTGATAATAATGCACCCGACTTCTGGCGATTGGGTGCTGCCACTTGATCTCTTATTTTGGTTTCTGTGGTCCCCACTGCTGTCAGTGAGCCCAGGTCTAAAAGCATCTCCCATCACCGACACAGGTAAATGGAGGAGAACTACCTCTGTGCCTCTCAGTGTTCCTGGACCCCACCCCACCATCAGGCAGCATGCCTCTTACTGCACTGATGGCTCATGTCCCCTCAGGGACTTCCTGGGAAGCCTGCTGTCTGGTAGGTTTTGTCTTATATCCTGTATAAGATAGGCCTGGCTTCTCCAAAGTCTCTCTTGGATTCCCCATGAATTCAGCAAAGTCTCTCAACTCTGGCTAAAGGAAACTTGAATAGTCCTTGGCCCCAGGCTCCTGGCTTTGGAGTGGGACCAGCTCCCACTCCACTCTACTCCTAGTAAAGTCCTTTTGATTTTGGCTAAGCACCCACTTGGGGCTTCCCTGGTAGCTCAGTTGGTAAAGAATCTGTCTGCAATGTAGGAGACCCTGGTTCAATTCCTGGGTCAGGAAGATTCCCTGGAGAAGGGATAGGCTACCTACTCCAGTATTCTTGGGCTTCCCTGGTGGCTCAGATGGTGAAGAATCTGCCTTCAATGCAGGAAACCTGATTTCAATCCCTGGGTTGGGAAGATCCCCTGGAAGAGAGCATGGAAACCTACTCCAGTATTCTTGCCTGGAGAATCCCATGGTCAAAGGAGAATGGTGGGCTACAGTTCATGGAGTCACAAAGAATTGGACATGACTGAGCGGCCAACCAAGGTCCGTCTAGTCAAGGCTATGGTTTTTCTAGTGGTCATGTATGGATGTGAGAGTTGGACTGTGAAGAAAGCTGATCGCCGAAGAATTGATGCTTTTGAACTGTGGTGCTGGAGAAGACTCTTGAGAGTCCCTTGTACTGCAAGGAGATCCAACCAGTCCATTCTGGAGGAGATCAGTCCTGGGTGTTCATTGGAAGGACTGATGCTAAAGCTGATCCAATACTTTGGCCACCTCATGCGAAGAGTTGACTCACTGGAAAAGACTCTGATGCTGGGAAAGGTTGAGGGCGGGAGGAGAAGGGGACGACAGAGAATGAGATGGCTGGATGGCATCACCGACTCTGTGGACATGAGTTTGAGTGAACTCCGGGAGTTGGTGATGGACAGGGAGGCCTGGCGTGCTGTGATTCATGGGGTCGCAAAGAGTCGGACACGACTGAGCGACTGAACTGAACTGAACTGAGCGACTAACACACGTGGCCTTGTGTAAGTGTTGAGACTTTTTTAAAAAAATCACTACTTGGAAACTGTTTTTTCAGAAATCATTCTCATTCAGCCTCATGAAGTTTCCACCTACGCACACACCTTCAGGAACACTCAGAACAGACATGAGGAATTGCTACAGAGGAACAATCATGTAAGGAACGTGGAAAACCCTACATCACAGGCATTTGCAGTACTGAGCAGAAGGTGAAGAGACTCTGAGTGCAATTACCATGACAAAGCCTGGGATGCCTAACAACCATGAGGATTTATCCTGGAGAGAATGTCCCACTGAATGTCACAGGATTGGCAAGCCTCCCATCTCCCCACATTCCATAAACTGTGAAAACTCACTCCAGGGAAACTTGTGATCGTAAAGAATGAGGGGATACCTTGGCTGGCATCTCTCAGATTAGGAAAAATATAAAATTTCTGGATGCAAAACCTGGGAGTAGATTAATTTTGGAAAATCTTCCAGCGATTCCTGGCTTTGCTGACTTGTGAGAAGTCACACGAGAGGGGACCCCAGGAAGGCCCTCAACATGAGATTGTTTCAGCTCTTCTCTGAGTGGCCATTGAGTAATTTAAAGTCAGAACGAAAAGTGTAAATGTTGCATGTGGGATTATCTGTATCAGCGTCTCATCCTTAGGCTGGGGCCCTAGGTCATATTTCTGTCTGTATCTATACCCTAAAATGGGCTTTCCAGGTGGCCCAGCAGTTAAGAATCCACCTGCCAATGCAGGCATCACAAGAGATGCGAGTTTGATCCCTGGGTCAGGAAGATCCCTTGGAGGAAGAAATGGAAAACCACTCCAGTATTCTTGCCTGGAAAATCCCATTGACAGAAGAGCCTGACGGGCTACAGTCCATGGGGTTGCAAAGAGTCAGACACAACTGAGCGACTGAGCACACAAACTCAAAACTAAACTTTCAACTACGTTCCATTAAAAAAAAAAAAAGTCTAGGACATCCTGGCAGTCCAGTGCTTAAAACTTCACCTTCCAATGCAAGGGGTGCCGGTTCGATCCCTGGTCAGGGAGCTAAAAATCCCACATGACCGTTGGCCTAAAAAGCCACACATAAAACAGAAGCAATATTGTAACAAATTCAGTAAGGACTTTAAAATTGGTCCACATTAAAAGAGTAATCTCTAAAAAAGAAAATCTGATTTTCAGTCAAAGGCTCAGAGGGATGCCGACACAGATTTCTATATCTCATTGCTGGTAGCCCCTCCCCTCAGGTACCCTGACTCACAAATTCTCGTTATTTTGCAGTGTTTTCTTGACTCTGCCAGAGTAGCAGGTTCTGCCGGAGTCTCCCCTCCGTGACCCTTGGTCCTGGGAGGGAGCCCATGTGATGACAGGGTCGCCTCACTGGCTACGCCTCCCTCAGGACTCTGTTGCTACGGTCTGGCATCAGAGCTACGCTCTGTATTTTGTCCAAGTCTCTAGTTGTCTACTGCAGGAGAGCCGTTCTGACCACTTCCTCTCTGTGGCCAGAAGCAGCAGTCTGGAGATTTTCTATACACATTTTAACATTGCTATGGTAATAGGGTTGTTACTGCCTTTTAAACATTGTCTTGCAATTCTGCCAAACTCTCCTATTAACCTCCGTGGCTTATCTGGACCTTCTCTTGAGAATTTTTTTTAATAAAGTATGTGCAAATGAAGATAGTGCTTTGTCTTCCTTTCCAAACCCTATACTTGTTATTTCTTTTTCTTTTCTTATTTCTTTAGCTAGGCGCCAGCGTACATTTTTGAATGGTCGTGATGATAGAGGGTACTCTTCCTTTGTTCTGGACTTTAGTGTCGATGCTTCTAGAGACCATCCTAATGGTTAGTTAGGATTAATCCTAATCCAAATGCATTAGGATTAGTGGAGCTATAGGCTTTTCAAGTTTCATCTTGTTCCCAGTTCCATGAGAGTTTTTAACTCACAAGTATGTGTTATTTTGTGACTGTCCTAGGTACTTCTTTTGGGATTTTCCTTTGCTCTTTTATTATTCTTTTAACATGAATTTACTTCAATAATACATTTTCCTCTTTTGAAATATATATTCCTGGACTAAATCTGCATTATGTTTTTTTATACAGTGTAGAGTTTGATTTGCCGAATTTTTGTTTAAAATGATCATACCTTCATAAATGAGAATGGTCCATCTTTCCTTTTCTTTCTGCTCCCTGGTCCAGCTGGTGAAAAGGATTCCTGTTAATTTTTTGAGTGGATTTGGAGGATTTCCTTGTTTTTTCAGTCTCTTACACTGTTGTTTAAAATAGGTATTTTAAAATTAATTTATTTGTTTTAATTGGAGGCTAGTTACTTCACAATATTGCAGTGTTTTTTGCCATACATTGACATGAATCAGTCATGGGTGGACATGTGCTCCCCATCCTGAACCCCCCTCCCACCTCCCTCCCCATCCCATCCCTCTGGGTCATCCCAGTGCACCAGCCCTGAGCACCTGGTCTCATGTATCGAACCTGGACTGGTGATTCGTTTCACATATGGTAGTATACATGTTTCAATGCCATTCTCCCAAATCATCCCACCCTCACCCTCTACAACAGAGTCCAAAAGACTGTTCTTTACATCTGTGTCTCTTTTGCTGTCTCGTATATAGGGTTATCATTACCATCTTTCTAAATTCCATATATATGTGTTAATATACTGTATTGGTGTTTTTCTTTCTGACTTACTTCACTCTGTATAATAGGCTCCAGTTTCATCCACCTCATTAGAACTGATTCAAATGCATTCTTTTTAATAGTTGAGTAATATTCCATTGAAAGTGTGGATACACTTCCATTCAAAGTGTATCATTGAAACATTGGATTCTGCTGTCTTCTAAAACAGAAATCTTTTGATTTCCAACCAGTACATTATTTTTTAATGTGTTTTATTTTAATAAGAATTCCTAGGACTTCCCTAGTGGTCCAGTGGCTGAGACTCCATGCTCCCAATGCAGGGGGCCAGGGTTCAATCCCTGGTAGGAGACCTAGATCCCACATGTCACAGCTAAAAACAGAATGCCACATACTGCAATGAAGATCCTGAGTGCCAAAACTGGGACCTGGCACAGCCAAATAAATAAATATTAAAAAGAAAAAAAAAGAATTTCTATTCCCTTGTGATTTGGTGTTGGCAACAGAGAAGCAGGAAGGATGGCCTCGAAGACCCAGGAAACAGAAGAACAGAGAGATGCTCTTCCTTTCTCTGGGAGGGGTGTTGCTTCAGCGTCATCTCCCAGGGGTGGCATTCCACTCTCAGGTAGTGGTCAGGGAGGGGCCTGGTGGGGGGTGGGCAGGGGCTGCTAGACAAATTTCCCCTTAAGTACCAGGTGCATCCCCCAAAACTCCTGTCCAGCTGTTTTGCCTCCCCTAAGAGCCTGGCACCCAAGCCTTCTCTGTTAATACCACACACATCTGAGGGTTCTTGCCTTTGCTCCAAAAAGGTATCACTAGGAAAACCAGTGCCCTCGCTGGAGAGGAAAGCTCCAAGTGTCCGGTGGCATCAGCTGCCCCCAGTGTGGAGCTCTGTGAGGCGATGAGAGACTAGGAACCATGTATCTTCCTTTCTGTGTTTTTTTGTCTTTCTGGATTTTACTTTGCAATGCGACACTGTGAAAGATGTTCCGAGTTCTATGTTTAATTGTATTCTTCTGGAAATCTTTGTATTTTTACTGTCTTCAAATCTGTTGGTATAAAGTTGCATGCAGCAGTCTCATAGTTTCTAAATAAATCCACTCCGCTGTACCATCATTCTAGCCCCATTTTTATTCCTTGCTTTTTTTTGTATCTCTTTTTTCCTTTTAAATGATCAGTGTTATTTTACTGACTTTTTAATCAATTGGCTTTTGATTCTGTTGATTCTTTTTATTGTTTATTTTCACCTTATTAATATCCGCTTTTATGTATTTATTTTTATTTTTTTTAGGCTTGAGTGCCTTTCCTGTTAACTTGAAAAAAACTCATTTAAGAACTCTATTTTTCATAAAAGCATCAAGGCTATAATTTAAACCCCAAGTACCAATTTAGCTATATCCTTCAAGTTTTGCAATACATAGTATTTTCATGCTATTCAGTTTTAGATACTCTATAATTTTCACTGTGAATTTATCCATAATCCATGAGTTATTAATAAATGTATGTTCAAGTGTCCCCTTTTCTGGGGAGGAAAAAGTGTTATCTACAAAGTTCTTTTATTGTTAATTTCCAGTTTTATTGCTTTATGCTTAGCGAACACGATTTGCATTTTATTGATTCTCTGAAATTTATTATAAATTCCTTTGCAATTTAATGCATAATCAAGTCTATAAAATCTTCATTGTGTTCTTGAAAATAGTATCTATTGTATGTTTGGAGTCATGGGAGATTTTATATAAATTCTGTTCATTTCAATTTTATTGGTTGTAATTTTTATCTTGCATGCTGAAGGCCATTTTCTAATACAGAAGTGTTGAAATCTCTCTCAAGGTTTAAAGTTCAGTATACTTTGAGGCGGCATGGTTAAGGCATACAAATACGTGATTCTTCTGATTGGGTTGTTCCTATTGGCAATATAGAATAATATATATATATATATTTAGTAATATATAGTGTCCTTCTTTATCTCTCCTAATATTTTTTGACTTTACTTTTTATAGATAAAAATACATTTGCTGATTTCTTATTGATTGGCTGTGCTGGGTCTTCGTGCTGCACGGGCTTTCCTCTAGTTGTGGCGAGTGGGGGCTACTCTCCAGCTTTGGTGGTGTGCAGGCTCCTCGCGGCCGTGACTTCTCTTGCTGTGGAGCACAGGCTCTAGGACACATGGCTGCAGTAGTTGCAGCGCGTGGGCTCCAGCGCACAGGCTCAACAGTTGCGATGCAAGGACTTAATTGCTCCGCAACCTGTGGGATATTCCCAGACAGGGATGGAACCTCTGTCTGCATCGGCAGGCAGATTCTTTACCTCTGAGCCACTAAGGAAGTCCTGCTTTTTGCTTTAAACTCTCTTTCGTCTAATAGTAATATCGCTATCCTTTTATTGCAACATTTATAAGGTACATCTTTTCCTATCTTTTTATTTAAACATTTCTGTGCACTTATTAATTCAATCATTTATATCAGCATGGATTCATGGGTATTTATCATCTACTTTGGATTGTAATTCAAAGCTACTTAGACCTGGGTTCAATCTCTGGGTTGGGGAGATCCCTTGGAGAAGGGAAAGGCTACCCACTCCAGGATCTGGCCTAGAGAATTCCATGGAGAAGTCCATGGGGTCACAAAGAGCTGGACACAGCTGAGCAGCTTTCATTTTATTTTCTTGTTTGAGTCGCTCCAACTTTGGCTATAGGGAGCTCGTTCACTTGGCTCTTACGCCTCTTTGACATAAATTTATTTATTATTTTGGGGCTTCCTTACCCTCTGGCTCTGCAAAATGCTCATGTTCATCTTGGTATTTCCTGCTGCAGGCTTGGAATCACATTTCCAAGGAGCCTTGGTTCCTGGCATTGGAGAATGGTAGAAGCCTGACATTCTGCAGTCCATGGAGTCACAGAGAGTTTGATGTGACTTAGCGACTAAACGACGACAACAACTAGAACCTAAGATATGGGGGTGACGAGAACTGTTCCAACACCTTTTAGAACCTGTCTTGGGACTGAAAGTGAATGACAATAATGACTTCTAATCATAACTCCGTGTCTAGTTTTAGCACTTAAAGACAGACGCTTCTCTCTTCTTCAGTAGCAGCATTAAACAGCAAGCTAACACCATTGGGAGACACACGATTTTCTACCAGGACACAGTAGCTATTCTGTGTTCCTTATGTAGCAACCATGTAACATGTACCTTTGTGAGAAAGATACTCACAGTTTGGGGTGAGAATTGCTTGAGAACAACAGCTAATGGCCACAACTTAGCATCTTTGTTCTGACAGAGGTTAAAAAAAAAGTTGTTTAAGGTCAGTGATGGGTTTCCCTGATAGCTCAGTTGGTAAAGAATCCACCTGCAATGCAGGAGACCCGGATTCTATTCCTGGGCCAGGAATATCTGCTGGAGAAGGAATAGGCTACCCACTGTAGTATTCTTGGTCTTCCCTTGTGGCTCAGTTGGTAAAGAATCCGCCTGCAATGTGGGAGACCTGAATTCGATCCCTGGGTTTGGAAGATCCCCTGGAGAAGGGCAAGACTTCCCACTCCAGTATTCTGGCCTGGAGAATTCCATGGACTGTATAGTCCATGGGGTCGCAAAGAGTCGGACACAACTGAGCGAATTTGACTTCACTTCACTTCAAGGTCAGTGATACTGGAGCAGGCAAAGAGGAAATCTGAGTGAGGGTCTCCCACAGCACATAGAATTTAGGGACCTTTCGGCGCTGTCCTAGAGGAAAGGAAATGACAGTCAGAAGATGTTGCAGGAAGAGATGGGAGTGCTGGCCACCTAGGGGGTAGACAGAGACACAGCTGTCTCAGAGAGAGGATGGGGCAGCCCGGGGGTGAGGGGGACGTTTGGTAAAGTAAGTGGGTTAATAAAAGACAGGCGTGGGGAAGAGCCGTTATATAACTTACAAAAGTGCCGTCCAGACGGGGCAGCTGCTCAAACATGCCATGCTGGGTGGGGCTGCAGGAACAGTTGTGCACGCCTCAGGTCATCTCTAAAGGTTCAGACGTCGTGGGTCAGGTCACAGATGCCCCATTTCTGGGCCCCTCAGCCTGCCTGACACCCGTGTGTTCACTTTCACTCTGGAGGAAAGGACGTGCACAGAAAGCTGGCCCCAGTGGGGAGCATGGCAGCAGAAAGGGTGAGCTGGGAGGTGTTCTGGAAGGGCGAAGGGCATGAGCTGGATGCAGGAGGTGTCCACTCCCGGAGGAGGCTGACCCGAGAAGGTCATGCAGGCGGGAGGAGGAGCAGCCGGGCGTGCTGAGTGTGGGGTGCGGCGATGCGGAGCCGTCCGCCCAGGCAGCAGGTGGACGCCCACGGAACAGGGCCCACCCAACACGGGGGCCGAGTGACAGCCATTCAGAAAGCATCTCTGTCCTCAAACAAAGGGCAGAGGCCGAGGTTCAAAGCAGCCTGGGTGAAACGGATCAACTTGCAACAAGAAAGTACTGGCCTGGGGAATGCCAGAGTCCTGGGGAATGCCAGAGTCCTGGGCTCACACGGAAGCAACAGGACCTTAGACAGTTAATTAACCTGTCTGGGCTTCCGTCTTCTCATTTGATAGTGAGATCATTTTTGGGTCCTCTCCTGAGTCAATAATTCTCATTTGACTCTGTGATCCAACACTATACTGGCAATGTCTCTACCAAGATACAAGCCATGGGCCAAGGTTCAGCATCTTGAAGGAGAGGGTCTTGGTCCTGGGTCACGCCAGTCTCCAGGGGACTTACTTTTTAGAATTCCTCATGTGGTGCCAATAAATGTCCAGAATTAGGAATCACTGCCCGAAAGCAGCGATTCTCCAACTTGGACATGCCATCGGAGTATATCTGGGGGGCTTTTGGAACAGAAGACACTGGCTCCCTCCTCAGCTTTTCTGACTCAGTAGGTCGAGAATGAGACCTGAAAACTGGCATCCTAACGATCTCCCCAGTGGCGTGCTGACGGCATGTCATTTGGACAACATTAAATGGAAACACTTCTTGTTCCTAAGTAACAGAGAAGGATGGTGTTTTTGTATTTTTGTTTCTTTGTATCATTTTTCCTTCCTTCCTTTCCTTTCTCTCTTTCCTTTTTTTTTGAAAACTCAATACAGGGAAACTAAAGAACATTTTGTTAAATGTGTTAGATGTTATTGCTAGCACCCAAAATCCCAGTCAAGGTGATCTTGATCTGAATCTCAAGGAGTGACTTAGTAACTGCAATTTAATTATACCTGCCTGGAGGAAAGCTGTGAAAGCAGGTGAGGATTGGGTGTAGGGAGAATAGAAGGAACTGGCTGTGTGTGTGGAGCTCACTGTGCAGGATGGGGGGGTGCACCTGGAGCTCACAGAGGCATAACCAGACTTCATGTGGTCGTCCCACTATTGGTCCATCATTGCTCTTGTCCAGTCACTCTGTCATGTCCGAGTCTTTGCTACGCCATGGACTGCAACACGCCAGGTTTCCCTGTCTTTCACTATCTCCTGGAGTTTGCTCAAACTCATGTCCATTGAGTTAGTGATACAATCCAACAGTCTCATTCTCTGTCTCCCCCTTCTCCTCCTGCCCTCAACCCTCCCCAGCATCAGGGTCTTTTCCAGTGAGTTGTCTCTTCACATTAGGTGGTCAAAGTATTGGAGCTTCAGCATCAGTCCTTCCAGTGAATATTCAGGGTTGATTTCCTTTAGCATTTACTGGTTTGATCTCCTTACAGTTCATCACTGGTGAGTGCCAGTTGGTGCTGGACACTCTGCTGGGTGCTAGATTTAGGCAAGCACTAAGATAGACTTGGTCTCTAGTGGGCGAGATGGATGATCAAACAAGTAATTATGATAATGAGAGGTTATGACTAAGGGTTTGCAGGAAGGTGTGGGGTCACGTTGTGACCCAGCTGATTATCCTCACGGTCAGTCCTTTAGAGAGGAGAACTGAGATGGATGAGTGGGCGGCTAGATGGAAGGATGAGTAGATGGGTGGACGAACGAATGGACAAACCAAAGGAAAGAAGAAAGATAAAAGGGAGGAAAAAGGCTGATCCAAAAGCCAACGGCAGAATGGCCTTCAGTCCTGCATCCATGAAGCGCCTCGGTCAGTCTGCTGAGCCCCACAGCTGAGCCCCTACTGAGGAGGCTCAACTATCCCTGGGCCTGTGCATCTTCTGCTTTATCGTTTTCCTTCTTTTCTGTTGTAAAAATCACCACATAAAATTCGCCATGTCAGCCATTTAAAGCATACAACGGAGTGGCATTTAATATACTTATAATGTTTCCCAACCATCACCACTTCCTGGCTCCAGGTCACTTCATCACCCTCAAATAAACCCCACCCCATCAAGGCGGTCACTCTCCTCCCTCCATCTCCCAAACTTCCTATCAACCACAGTCTACTTTCTGCTCCTATGTATTTGCTGATTCTGGACTTTTCACGTAAGTGGAATCACATCATACATGTTTTTTGTAACTGGCTTACTTCTCTCACCAAGCATCGTGTTTCCAAGGCTCATCTGTATTGTAGCATGTGTCAGGACTCCATTCACTTTCATGACCGAATAATGCTCCACCATGCGGGTGGACCACATTCTGTCTGCACATTCATCAGCGGATGGGCTGTTGGGTTGTCTCTACCATTTGGTGATTGTGAATAGTGCTGCCGTGAGCATTCATGTACAAGTTGTTGTGTGAACATGTGTTTTCACTTCTCTTGGATGTGTGCTTCTCAGTGGAGAGAGTGGTAATTCTATGTTTAACTTACTGAGGAAGGTTCCTATTTTTTTTTAATGCACTTCAGATTTAATTCTGGATATGAAAGTCTGATGGGTAAGGCCAAGGGTCTGTGCTCCATGGTGGGGGTGTGACAGCAGGTTCTGCAGGCTATGCCCCTCTCCCAGCCCACCCTCTGTGGGCACATCCCTAACTCAGCAAGACACGCCTGCCATCAGCCAGCTGCTGCCCAGGCTCACAGCTGAGTAGTGAGCCTTAGGAGGCTAGTTCTTGCCCAGCTGCATATGTGGTCCATGCGCATGTAGAATCTTTTAACTTTGTATATTTCAGTGGATGCTGCCTCATGTTTTGAAGGGAATGAATGAGATATCAACCAACATCAGACAAGCTATTTACCAAGTGAAATAAAAATTCCCTTCCAAAGAGTGTTCAAAGCATCTTTTGTAGGAAAGTGGTATGAGATGCTTAGGATAGAAAAAAGATTGAAAACATTTATCATGACAACTTCCAGACTTCTTTCTAGACGAAATGTAATTTAGATAACGAGTTTACTGCTGTATCCAGGTGGGGGTGAGTACTGCCAATGGGATGTGAGGACTCCTTTTATCTCCTCTTGGGGAGGGCAGGGGGGGCATGCCATGTCACCCCGTTCCTTGGCAGGAGAAGATACACAGTGTTCGTCTCCTCTCAAAAGCACAAAGTTTCTGGCAACATATGGGCAGCGAAGCTCACTCAGGCCTCAGCCCTGCCGTTTTAATTACTCCCTGACTGGCTGCGGACAGAGGCCCCCTGGGTCCACGCTGCTCCTGACTCCCTCCACACTCCTGCAGGCTCGTCATCCACCCAGCAGCTGCCGCTCCTCACAACGGGCTGCTGGCATCCCAACTACCAGAGCAGGCCACAGTCTCTCATGGAAGCCCAAGTGCAACATCTATCAAGACAGAGAAGCACATACGGCCTTCTTCTGTTTAGGGATGACTTCTGCCCAGGAGGCTTCATTGGACCTATCTCCAGGGGACCTCTGGCCCAGAGAGGCAGGTGCAGAGCAGGGCATCACAGGAGTCGTGCTGACAGGAGCTGAGAGGGGCTCTTCTGGGAGGGTGGGGGCATGTGCTCAGGGTTTGGAGGGCGTGCTGACGCCAGTTTCCTTCACGGAGCCAGGTTAGTTCATAGCAGAGTCTGGGCCCAATGAGATCCGCGTTGGTGCTTCTTAGCTACAGGGATGACTCAAGAGTTATTTTATGTAGTACGTGAGAAAATTTCCAAATCATAGCTTCAACCAAAGCCACGCTCATTTTCTTTCACATGTAGGGAGCACTTTGCCATCATTCAGTCACTAGGTCATGTCCAGCTGTTTGCAGTCCCACAAACTGCAGCATGCCAGGCTTCGCTTTCACTCTCTCCCGGAGTTTGTTCAAACTCATGTCCTTCGAGTGAGTGATACCATCCAACCATCTCATCCTCTGTCATTCCCTTCTCCTCCCACCTGCAGTCTTTCCAGCATCAGGGTCTTTTCCAGTGAGTCAGCTCTTCACATCAGGTGGCCAAGTTTGGAGCTTCAGCTTCAGCATCAATTCTTCCAATGAACATTCAGGGTTGATTTACTGGAGAGCTACACTAAACCATTGAAAGCTAAGTGCAAAGTCACATTGTATATAAATATGATTGCTGAGTAAATGTGTAATAAAGTAGTGGTTCTCAAATATGCTAGTGTATTGACTCACCTGGGGAACTTGTTAAAGCTATCTAATCACAGCTTCACCCAATCCCTTAATCAGAATCTGTGGGGGAAGTTGGGAACAGGGTTGCCATGCACAGTTGTGAAGTCTGCACACTGCACAAAGGCGCCTGGTGAAGAAGGCCATTAGGGGCTGAAATCCAGGACGCCATCACCTTGCCCATGATGTGCACTGGCTTATGGCTGAATCAACCAGAAAAAGGGACATTTTTTTTTTAAGGAAAACACACAAAAAGACTCTGTGTGTATTAATTAATACCTCACATGGTGTTGTATTAAGAAAACAAAGCTGCCCGGCTAACTTTGAAGCACAACCTGGTTTGAGCACCTTTTGGTCTACAAAGCAGTGTTCAGATTCACTGGATTACTTAGAAAAAGCCCTTTGGGGGACATTCTTGAGAGATTTAAAGAATTTCCTCCTACATTGCTGAATGATGTATTTAAGGAGCTCTTTTCTATTTTACTTTTCCAAGAGGGTTTCCTTTTAAATTTGATGAACAATCATGAAAAAAAAATAAAACCTAGTGAGAACAAGAGTTATTTAGTGATCATTCTACACTTCAGTTACCGAAATGGTAACATCTTACTAATTGGCATGAATTATCGGCAGTTTCACCTGCACTTCTGGCAGAAGTGAGCAAATCAGAGAAGATGGCCACAGTTCTTCCTCTAGTGCTGTCCAAGGCGTGTGACCTTGGAGATGATCCAAGAGACATCGATCTAGTGTGGGCTGTGTGCTTTGCTCGGGGCACACAGAGAGTTGAACTTGACTTAGAACCATGTTTCCACCTGTCTTCAATAGAGATGACATCTCTGTGAGTCTCTTCCGAGCTGGATGCTGTGTCAAGTGCTAAGGCACACTCAGATGTCCAGGCAGAGCTGGTGTCTTCAAGGAGCTCACAGCCCCAGTACATGATGCCAGTCTGTGTAAGGACTGCAGCATGAACACCAAGCCTGATGGCACACACGTCCTGCTCTATTTGAATCCCTAGATTTTGCCATCACTTCCTCAGGAGTTCACATGGATGAGAAAATGTTACTACTGGACGGATGAAGTGGCCACTCTCCTCGCTACCTGGGAGAGGCTACGAAATCCTGACGCCCCTGAAAATGCCATGGCATTCTTTATTGCTGTCTTTTGAGGAATCACCTTGGGAATTTGCTTATTCACCTTGAATATATGTTCTGTACTATTTGAATATATGTTTTGCACTATTATGATACTACACAAGTAATTTTGGTAGGCTGGGTCGCCAAAAGGAATATTTCTTGAGTTTCTGCATTTCCATTGGAAGGAAAGAAGGAAGGAAGGAGGGAAAACTTCTCTTGGTAAAGTTTGGGATTCTAGAACGAGGGACTCAAAGAGAGTCCACAGACCAGCACACACCAGGCAAATCACTCATCAGTTGAGTGTGTGAACTGAACCTGGGATGCAAAGAAAAATAATTCCTTCTCTTGTCTCAAGGACTTCAGTCTGGCTAACCCATCTGGTGAGCAAGACAGGCAGGGAAACCAAATTGAGTTGCTGTGTGATAAATGTCTCAACAGGAGGGCGAGCATAGGGCAGACTGGCAGATGGAGTGATGGCAACAGGGGAGATGTCTGGGAAGTTTCCCATACGAAGAACACCTGAGCAGGGGATTCAAAGATGAAAGATACATTTTCCAGGTGGGCAAGGAAGCCTCGGTGCTAATTGATTTTATAGCCAACCTAGGCTGTCCTTTAAAACAGGTCTTCTCAAAAGGTATTATTCATGGGACAGAAAACTTGTTCAGATGCAGGTTCTGAGCCATGGGTCTGGGGTGGGGTCCCAGCTCATGGACCACACTTTGAGCAAGGAGCTTTTATTTAAGTGACTGCTGCAGGTGAAGGCTGAGCAAAGCTGTCAAGTGCAACTGCTCTTGGAAGTTCAGGGCACAGAGGTGAACAAGACCAAGATGCTCTCTGTCTTCCTGGGCCTTAGAGTCTGCGGACAAAGAGAGAGAACAAAGCCCCATGTCATTTCAGTTTGGTCTAGACTCTTCGTCAAAGCCTGAGCTCATGATAACTTTCTTCTCTCGCATGCATCCTTTGTCTCTAAATGTTCCTGACCTTGGGTGTCTCCTGCCTTCTGCTCTCCTGGCATCTCAGAGAGCCTTAGAAACTGACATCCCTGGGATTAACTTCTCTGCTTGTCATATAAAAATAACTTTGCTTTGATTTGGTTCTAATTCAGTGGGTGCTTGAAAGGTGCTCTGGGAATGAACAAGCACAATTCAAGTGTTACCCATCCTGCAAATGTTTACTACATTCATACTACAACCCCAGAGACATGGGCTTAGGCAATGGGCTCCGGCCTGAAGTCACTTATAGGAAAATTGGTCAAGTTAGCAAGTGAAGTCCTAAGTTTAAAAACATCCATGCAATGTATTTCTAACTTTCATTTCTTTACCGTTTGCAGTTAATGTTCATGTCCTGCTATGCAGTCATTTATATGCATGTTTCATTAATTTTTTTAGACTTTCCTGGATGTATAGTTTAAACAACAAAAAGCCTATCTAAAATTGTTTAAACTATTTAGATGCATATGCTTTCTGGGACCTCAGAGGAGAGAAGGGTCATTTCTGGAGGTTAGCTGTGGCAAATGAGGGCAGAGGGGTTATTCCAGAAAAGGTTGACTCATCCTGGTCCTACCAGGCTTTCTCCTGCTCCTTGAACTTGCTCTGTTCAGGCAATGCCTTCCCCTTCACTAGGGCAGGGTGAGCTACCTGGAAACCACTCCACATCCTACTGCCATCTCTTCTGCCTAACACTGACTTTTCCTCCGGGTCCTCCTTCTTGACCAGCCATTTCCTGGGACATGAGACTTTTGCTCCTAAAACGAGGACAGCGTTGGTCAACTGGATCACTGGCCATCTTGGGCAGGGCTCCTCGGACACGTCCCCGCAGCGCTCCCTGAAATGCACATCCTTTGTCTGCGTCCCCCTTGCACACAAGCGGCAGCTCTAGAAGGCCAGCCCTGGCCTGGGTGCACCGTGCCCACACAGCACGTGGCAAATGCTCATGAACACTTGCACGGAATCCTGGTCCTTGAACCCTCATGGAAAGGGGGCAGGTGTTTATCAAGTAGACAGGGAAGGAATGAGGCTGGGGATTTGGGGAGCAGCAGGTGCAAAGGCCCAGGGGCATCAAGACGGATGATCTGAAGGGGCCAAACTGTCCTCCACTGTTCCTAGGATGTGAGAGGGCTGAGACACCTGCCAAGAGGAACTCCAGGAGAGAGGAATGGGGACAGAATAAGGAGGGTTGCGAAGATGCTGGATCAGGGAGCCTGGACTTGTTTCTGCACACTGGCATCAAAATCCTGGATCACTTCAAGCAGGCGTTCAGTTCAGTTCAGTTCAGTCGCTCAGTTGTGTCCGACTCCTTGCAACCCCATGGACTGCAGCATGCCAGGCCTCCCTGTCCATCACCAACTCCTGGAGTTTACTCAAACTCATGCCCATTGAGTTGGTGATGCCATCCAACCATCTCATCCTCTGTCATCCCCTTCTCCTCCCACCTTCAATCTTTCCCAGCATCAGGGTCTTTTCCAATGAGTAGGTTCTTCGCATCAGGTGGCCAAAGTACTGGAGTTTCAGCTTCAGCATCAGTCCTTCCAATGAACATTCACGACTGATTTCCTTTAGGATGGAATGGTTGGATCTCCTTGCCGTCCAAGGGACTCTCAAGAGTCTTCTCCAACACCACAGTTCAAAAGCATCAATTCTTCGGCACTCAGCTTTCTTTAGAGTCCAACTCTCACATCCATATGTGACTCCTGGGAAAACCAAAGCTTTGACTACACGGATCTTTGTTGGCAAAGTAATGTCTCTGCTTTTTAATATGCTGTCTAGGTTGGTCATAACTTTTCTTCCAAGGAGTAAGTGTCTTTTAATTCCATGGCTGTGGGAGTTATATCTGAGCTTTTTAGATATTCTGATGGCAGCGGGTCAGGAGGAGAACAATGAGAAGGCCCATCGGCCAATGCAGTGCAGGAGGTGGAGTGGATGGAATGCTTGACTTGACTTGAATGAAGGGCTTCCCAGGTGACGCTAGTGTTGACAAACCTGGCTGCCAATGCAGGAGACATAACAGATGTAGGTTCAATCCCTGGGTTGGGAAGATACCCTGGAGGAGGACATGGCAACCCAGTCCAGTACTCTGGCCTGGAGTGGATGGAGTAACATTCCAGAAATATCCAGGGGCTTACGCTTCCAGGACAGCCATCTATCTTCTCACTTACCTGCATCCTTCCAACTCTTCCAGCATCTTATGGCAAAGAAAGAGCCCCACAACTGCCTAAGGTTGTCCCTGAACTCTGTTACACACAGAATCCCAAACAGGAAAACTGAAAGTCAGAGAAGGAATTTTCCAAATGAACTCCTGTTTCCTGGAGGACACTCTGCCTCTGTTCTTTTGCTCCCGTCTGGACTGCGGGTCCGCTCAGCCTGCTACACAAAGCGTGTAAGAAGGAATCTTAACAGACATTTGACAGATCTCCCAAAATGCATAGCTTCAGGTCCCACAAAACCTGTATCCTCCCCTGCTTACCACTTAAGATGAAACACTTAGGCACTACTCTTGTTTTCAGAGGTTTTTCTCCTATCTGAATTTTTTTCCCTCTGGTATCTAACTAACTCTAAATTAGTTGCATAACAGGGCAATGTGCAAAAGATATTTTCTTAATCAATTTATTTCCTCTGTAAAGAATAAAAAGGGCTCTGGCCAAGGGGGAAAAAAGAAGTACTCAGGAGCCTAATTAAATCATGCTGCAGACTTGATTGCAGGGGAAGGTGGCAAAGAGGGGGAGGAAACAAGGGCTGCACCCAGATTTCTCACCGAGGAGCTGAGGGAATAAGGTGAGGAGCAGATTTGAGGAGGAGGGATGTGTGGCCTGGGCAGCTGTCTTGGGCACCAGCTGGTGTCAGGTGACCTGACACGCGGTTAGCTCTGCGGGTGTGGAGCTTGGGTTAGAGTTCTGGACCGGAGTGAGGCTAAACTGTCACCAGCTCAGGATGGTAATTCATTGTGAAGGTGGGCTTCCCCAGCGGCTCAGCGGTAAAGAATCCGCCTGCAATGCAGGAGGCGTAAGAGACACTGTTCCGTCCAAGGGCCGGGAAGATCCCCTGGAGGAGGGCATGGCAACCCATTCCAGTATTCTTGCAGGAAAAACCCCACGGACAAAAAAGGCTAGTGGGTTATGGTCTGTGGAATCACGGAGTCCGACCGGACTAAAGCAACTGAGCAACGCACGCATCAGTGGAGGAAAGGGCCCGGGGCGCCTGTGGAGAGGAAGAAGGGAGATGGGGGGAGAGAGGACGGGGAGGCGGGCCAGAGAGAGCGCTGCTTGGAACCAGAGACTTATAAGAAGGCGCGCTTACAGTTCCGGGTTCTGCGCGTGGACAGCGCTGAGGGTCAGACCCGACGCTGGAGGACCTTGGAGGGCTTTGGGAGGTGCTCCAGCGGTCGGCACGGTGGGGACAGAGCTTGCTATGATGAACCACACCGTCCCTAGATTCTTCTCCACAGTGACTGTGGACAGAGCGGGACAGGCAGCTGAGGTCCACTCCCGGAGGGATCGCCCATGGGGAGCTCTGGTTCCGTCTCAAATGGAATCGCCGGAAGATGACGGCACTTCTAAGCAAGAGCCGCAGGAGATGCTCCTTCCCGTCCGCCGGCTGTTGGGCCAGATGGATTTCCGCTCAAGCACACACTCGCCTGCGGCAGGCCCTGTGGTCCTGCGGGCCGTGGCTGCCCTGGCTGGGTTCTGACGGATCTCAGGCTGCTTCCAGGTCTGTAACCTCTGGGTCTCTGACCTTAGATTCTGGCAGGGGCCATCCCATTGCGGGGGGCGGGGGGCGTGTCTTTTGTAAAGCTCCTGATCATCATTATTGCAGGCCCATTTGGTGATCTCATTCAGCGAACACCAGTCCAGCACCTGCTTTGTTAGGCTCTGGGTGCAGAGGGACAACAACGCGGCCGTGGCCGGGACCCCTCACCTGCAGGCCAGGCCTGGTCTGTTGGCCAGTACGCAGCTCCCCAGGATTTTGCTGGAAAGAGGCTGTCTTAGCCTGAAACCAGTTGGGTTGTAAGAAGCAGAGATCCATTTGAGTTGAGAGAACAGGGCATTCGTGAGGATGCAGAGGATGCTGGGAGAACCAACTGTAGGGACTGGCAAGTCACTGGGCACACGTGGCTCTGGTTGCCCGCTGGCCTCTGCCCTCTCTGCATGCCTGATCCACCTCCTCTCCAGCCAGTCTCCTCTGCTGGCTCCCAGTCTTTGCTCCCACGGAGCTTTGTTTAACACCTGTCTGGCAGTGCCAGGTGCCAGCTCCTGACCTCAGCTCTACATGAATTGCTTGCTACTGCAGTGAAATTTATATTGCATAAAATTACCTACTTAAATTGTGTAACCCAGTGGCATTTGGTATATTCACAATGTTGTACAACTGCCACTTCTTCCTAAATCCAAAACATTTTCATCTTCTTGAAAGAAAATCCCTGGAATTCTGTGGCAATTCAGTGGTTAGGACTCCATGCTTTCACTGCCAAGGACCAAGCTCAGTATTTGGGCAGGGAACTAAAATTCCATATGCTGCATAGCCGGACCAAAAACAAACAAAAAAGAAAATCCTATACCCATTTCTGCAGACAAAGGGAAAGTGTGTATGCTCAGTTGCTAAGTCGAGTCTGACTCTTTGCGACCCCATGGACTGTAGCCCACCAGGCTACTCTGTGGGATTCTCCAGGCAAGAATACTGGAGTGGGTTGCCATTCCCTTCTCCAGGGGATCTTTCCAACCCAGGGATGGAATATGCGTTTCCTGCCTTGGCAGGTGAATTCTTTTACCACTGAGCCATCTGGGAAGCCCCTAAGGATAAATACCTCCCCCTGGGTCGGAAGATCTGCTGGAGAAGGGATAGGCTACTCACTGAAGTATTCTTGGGCTTCCTTTGTGGCTCAGCTCGTAAAGAATCCACCTGCAATGAGGGAGACCTGATGTTCGATCCCTGGGTTGCTAAGATCCCCCGGAGAAGGGCAAGGCTACCCACTCCAGTGTTCTGACCTGGAGAATTCTATGGACTGTATAGAGTTGGAAACAACTGAGCGACTTTCACTTCACCAAATTCATATGTTGAAACTTGATATTCCTGATGATATGAGGAGGCGGGGCCTTTGAGAGGGGATTGCTGCCCTTATAAAAGAGATCCCAGAGAGATCCCTTGCTCTTTCTACCCTGTAAGGACACATAGAAGACAGTCTTCTACGAGAAAGCAGGCTTTCACCAGACACCAAATCTTCCAGCACCTTGTTCTTGGACTTCCAGCCTCCAGAACCATGAGAAATAAATTTCTGTTCTCTCTAAGCCACCATTTGACGACTTTCTTATTACAGCAGCCCCCAAAGACCAAGATACCCATCAACAGTTATTCTCCCTAAACCTTCTCCCCCAAGCCCTAGCAATCAACAATCTGTTTTCTGCCTCTATGGATTCACCTATTCTGGAAATTTCTCATAAGTGGAACCATGTAATATATGCTTTTAGTCACTGGTTTCTTTCATTAGCATAGTATGTTGAGGTTTATCCACATTGTAACATGTATCAGTGCGTCATCCCTTCTTATGATTGAACAACATTTCATTGCATGAGCACAACTTTTAAAAGAATGATACAGACTGAGGACATAACGCAATCTAATCTGCTTGATTAGAACCAAGCAGGTCCATGATGGCAAGATCCTGAGCCTCAGAATATGATCATTGTAACACATCAAGGGGATCCAAACAGTCCATCCTAAAGGAAATCAGTCCTGAATATTCAGTGGAAGGACTGATGTTGAAGTTGAAACTCCAATCCTTTGGCCACCTGATGCGAAGAACTGACTCATCAGGAAAAGACCCTGAGGCTGGGAAAGATTGAAGGTGGGAGGAGAAGGGGACGACAGAGGATGAGATGGTTGGATGGCATCACAGACTCAATGGACGTGAGTTTGAGTAAACTCTGGGAGTTGGTGATGGACAGGGAGACCTGGTGTGCTGCAGTCCATGGGGTTGCAAAGAGTCAGACACGACTGAGAAACTGAACTGAACACAGCATCAAGTTAAATGAAAACCCACTGGTGGCATGGCCATAAAGGTCAGAAAGTCCAATTCCTGGAAATCCCCATCTTTTCCCCAAAATAGCTGGAATACTACTCCCACTCATTAGCCTATGTAATTACCCATTCCTAGAAATATTGACATGGGCATCTGGTCCCATCACTTCACGGCAAATGAAAGTGAAAGTTGCTTGGTCGTGGCCAACTCTGCGGCCCCATGGACTATATAGTCCATGGAATTCTCCAGGCCAGTATACTGGAGTGGGTAGCCTTTCCCTTCTCCAGGGGATCTTCCCAACCCAGGGATGGAACCCAGATCTGCATTGCAGGCAGATTCTTTGCCAGCTGAGCCACCAGGAAGGCATGGGGGAAAAGTGGAAGCACTGACTGTGTATTTATTCATCTGTTGATAGTCAGTTGGGTCATTTCCTCTTTTCAGCTGTTGTGAATAATGCTGCTTTAAGTGTGTACTGATTTGAGTATGTCTTTCAGGTTTTTTGGAGCATGTACTTAAGAATAGAATTGCTGGGCCATTGGGTCATTCTGTGTGTATCTTATTGAGGATCCACATGAGTTTACACAGTGGTCCCCACTGCATGGCAACTCATCTCTGGGTGTCAAGTTCCAAATTCCTTGGACAGAGAATCTAATTGGCCCAGCAGTGGTGGGCATCTCTCCTGGTCTAGTCAGCTTGCCTGTGTGATGGGGGTGGGGACAAGGTGGGGGTGGGGTGAAGATGCAGGTGTGTGAAGCTGTAGCATCGCAGCAGACAGGTGATGGAGGATGTAAAATTAAGAAAGCTGCAGGCATCTTAGGCCCTACAAGGACCTTCCAAGAGCCACCCGTGGCCTTGCGAATCCAGGGTTCTTTAGATAAGCTTCATCTAAATTATTTCATCTGATTGGTGATTGTTATTTATAACTTTATTGCTACCTCTGTCTCAGGTATTCCTTTGGAAAAGGTGGATGGATTCATTACATATTCTAATATGTTGTCCATAGACTATAAGACAAAGTCAAGCAAGTATCTGTTGATACTTTTTAAGGTGACCTGTCTTTATACTTAGAAATGTGTCTTAATAGTAGGCTTCCCTGGTTGCTCAGATGGTTAAGAATCTGCCTGCAAGAAACCTGTGTTCGATCTCTGGGTGAGGAAGATCCCCTGGAGAAGGGAATGGCAATCCACTCCAGTATTCTTGCCTGGGAAATCCCATTGACAGAGGAGCCTGGTGGGCTACACAGTCCATGGGGTCACGAAGAGCCAGACATGACTGAGCAGCTATCACTCACTCACACTCTTAGGGTCACAAGAATTGGTGGTAATTTCCAAAAATGTGTTTTCATGATTTACTCCTCTGCCAAATTTTTCAGGATTATTTCTAAAATATCACATAAAATTGTAACGTCACCATAATAATTCAGTGAATGACCACTTTCCCGATGGTTCCAAATGAACAGGATGAGACACTGAGCACATCTCTGGGAAACTGCTTTCGCAGTGTGCGTCTGTAAATAGGGAACATTAATAATGTAACGCCAGGCCCACACGTTGCACGGGAGGAGAATGGCATCTCATTGCAGTGGGTGCCATGAATAATTAATTCCTTTGTGATACCAAAAGATAGATTCTGTTATTAAAATACATTGACATTTTCATTCACGACAGACACCCACTGTGTGTTGGAATAATAAAGACCAAATTATTTTTCCTCAAAAAGAGAAGGATTTCTACATATGTCAGAGCAAAAAAAAAAAAAAAATAATACAAGCTGCTTTACACAGTGAATCATTCGTAATTATTTTTAAACTGCTCTGAATGTGTGGTTCGATCTGGAGACTGAATCTAGTTACTTAAGGTGAACAGGACTCAGTCATTTAACTCAACACTGAGGAAAAGGTGCTCAACAACAGAACCTTCGTGTTCTTTAAATTAGCTGTTTGTCACCCTGTTAGATAAGAAATGAAAAATTACTTGTTACTTTCATGATAAAAGTAATAACTATCCTCTAAAAACCCTTCATATCTTAAAGGTCAGCCACAACTATGCAATGCCGTATCTTTTTTGCAGATGAATATTAAAGAGAAAAATTTCCCCAAAGCATTGTGAAATCTCTGCAAAATATGATCCATAACATCACATTTCAGAGAAAGTCATAACCTGTTTCATCCCAACTCTTTCAGTTATTTCCAGTTTTTCTCCCATTTTAAATATTATTACCATGACTGGATTGTATAGAAATCCTTGTGATTTGAAATAATTTCTCAAGTTAGAATTCTAGAAATCTAATGAGTTTCAAGGAATGTAGGAACCATTTATAACTCAACCAGCAGTATACCAGGGTGTTCATTTTGACAAGTTCTCATGGTTATTTGGCATTTTTCATTTTTTAAAAATCACTCATGGTTTAGTACATAGAATTATTGTTGTTCAGTCGCTCAGTCATGTCCAACTCTGTGACCCCGTGAACTGCAGCACACCAGGCTTCCCTGTCCTTCACCAACTCCCAGAGTTTGCTCAAACTCATGTCCGTTAAGTCAGTGAGGCCATCCAATCATCTCTTCCTCTGACATCCCCTTCTCCTTCTACCTTTAATCTTTCCCAGAATCTTTTCTAATAAGTCAGATCTTAGCATCAGGTGGCCAAAGTTTTGGAGCTTCAGTATCAGTCCTTCCAATGAATATTCAGAGTTGATCTCCTTTAGAATGGACTGGTTGGATCTCCTTGCAGTCCAAGGGACTCTCAAGAGTCTTCTCCAACACCACAGTTCAAAAGCATCAATTCTTTGGCGCTCAGCTTTCTTTATAGTCCAACTCTCACATCCATACATGACTACTGGGAAAACCATAGCTTTGACTAGATGGACCTTTGTCAGCAAAGACATGACCTTTGTCAGCAAAGTCATGTCTCTTATTATAATGTGATTGTTTATTATAATGTGATTGTTTATAATTGTATATTCTCAAATTAAATTACTTTGGTTATTAACACAGTGAGACATTTATCCAAATCTTTACTAATCATTCATTTGTCATAATTTGTATATATTTGACCACACATTTGTCCATTTTATTGAAGTTTTAGTGCATTTCTAGTAATATGTATGAGATAGATAATAATGTTTCAAGTTTTCATATTTGTTTGAAACACTTTTTAAAATTAGATGTCTTTCAGTTCTATTTGTGGTGTGTTTTGACACATATGATTTGGATTGGATGAATTCAACTGTATTGATCACTGTCTTTGAGATAAACCCTAGTATTTAAACCTGGAAAATCATGTGATAATCATGGGTTAGAGAAATATTTTTAATGTATATTTCTAAATTGTTCTTTTAAACATGAACTTCTGTGTGTGTGTGTGTTAGTCGCTCAGTCGTGTCTAACTCTCTGTGACCTCATGAACTGAAGCCCACCAGGCTCCTCTGTCCATGGAATACTCCAGGCAAGAACACTGGATTAGGCTGCCATTTCCTTCTCCAATAAACTTCTCTAACCTAATTGAAATACATTGTGCAGGGATTTTGCTAAGTCTGGATCTATTTGCTAAGTCTGCGTTTTGTTTTTTTACAAATCATGAGAAGGCATTTGATAAAAAAAAAAAAAAAAAGATTTCATTTCTACTTGACTCATAGTTTCTTCTTCCTGAGAGATTACCTTTTCTTATGAAGTAAATTGGCTTATGCACTCCCTAATGTCTGTGTTGATAGGCTTGTCCTTACCCAGCTAATGTCATTATTGTCATTTTATTACAGAGTCTCGTTGGAGAGCAGCCCTGACATTGGGAGCTGACCAGGCACACACAGCAGACCTTGGGCTTCTCCATGTGACGACATCACCATCAGACAATGCCCATCTGTGACCTTGATGGAGTGAGACCAAGACCTTTCC